>NW_019279064.1:0-721 GCF_002738345.1 Cucurbita maxima | reverse complement strand
AGGCCTGTGGTGCCAGGACATGTTCGGCTGGTTGGAATCGGGTGCCTTTGGGCGTGCGACATGAGCCTCGTTGAGCGCGAAACGTTGCAATGTTGCCTTCTGACTGGGATTCTCTGGTGTGAGGACTGTGGATGGCTGCTGGTACGATGATGAAACATGCAAGGTGGGGTGGAGCTGGGTGCCTTCGGGCGTGCGGCATGAACCTCGTTGAGTGTGGGACGTCGTTGTGGCATGCCTCCCTTCCTTGGGCCAGCCCTATGTTTTGAAGGCTGCGTGGTGGCAGAACATGCTCGGTGGGGCGGAGTCAAACAACCGTGGGCGTGCGACATGAGACCAGTTGGGCATGGAATGTCGCCTTCTAACTTGGGCTGCCTTCGGGATGGTGGATGGTCGGAACGACGACAAAGCGTGCAAGGTGGGGTGGAGTTGGGTGCCTTCGGGCGTCCAACATGAGCCTCGTCGAGCGTGCGGCGTTGTGGTGACGCCGTCGGGCCATCCTTGGGGCAGCCCTATGTTTTGAAGGCGTGTGGTGCCAGAACATGTTCGGCTGGTTGGAATCGGGTGCCTTTGGGCGTGCGACATGAGACTAGTTGGGCATGGAATGTGGCCTTCTAACTTGTGCTGCATTCGGGATGGTGGATGGTCGGAACGACGACAAAGCGTGCAAGGTGGGGTGGAGTTGGGTGCCTTCGGGCGTCCAACATGAGCCTCGTCGAGCGTG
>NW_019279063.1:0-721 GCF_002738345.1 Cucurbita maxima | reverse complement strand
TGTCTAGGCCTGGCAGACCAAAAATGCCTCAAAATGTACTATATAGGGGGGTGACTAGTCTGCATGGGCTGGCCACGGGGGCACCCCCTATATCCTCCGCCACCCCCACGCCCCAAGCACTATGCGCTGCACATGGGCATATGCTTGGGGTGTGGGGGTGGTGGATGGCGGACGACGGCGTTTGACGGTGGCGGTGCGGTGGCGAAACTTGCGGGTTCGAGGTATTTGTCGGTCGCGCCTTCGGGCGTGCAACGTGATCCTTGTTGAGATGGGACTGTTGCGATGTTGCCTTCTAACTTGGGCTGCCTTCGGGATGGTGGATGGTCGGAACGACGACAAAGCGTGCAAGGTGGGGTGGAGTTGGGTGCCTTCGGGCGTCCAACATGAGCCTCGTCGAGCGTGCGGCGTTGTGGTGACGCCGTCGGGCCATCCTTGGGGCAGCCCTATGTTTTGAAGGCGTGTGGTGCCAGGGACATGTTCGGCTGGTTGGAATCGGGTGCCTTTGGGCGTGCGACATGAGCCTCGTCGAGCGCGGGACGTTGCAATGTTGCCTTCTAAACTGGGATTCTCTGGTGTGAGGACCGTGGATGTCTTCTGGTACGATGATGAAACATGCAAGGTGAGGTGGAGCCGGGTGCCTTCGGGCGTGCGGCATGAACCTCGTTGAGTGTGGGACGTCGTTGTGGCATGCCTCCCTTCCTCGGGCCAGCCCTGTGTTCGG
>NW_019279062.1:474-721 GCF_002738345.1 Cucurbita maxima | reverse complement strand
GAAGGCAACATCGCAACAGTCCCATCTCAACAAGGATCACGTTGCATGCCCGAAGGCGCGACCGACAAATACCTCGAACCCGCAAGTTTCGCCACCGCACCGCCGCCGTCAACCGCCGTCGTCCGCCCTCCACCACCCCCACACCCCAAGCATATGCCCATGTGCGGCGCATAGTGCTTGGGGCGTGGGGGTGGCGGAGGATATAGGGGGCGCCCCGGTGGCCAGCCCATGCAGACTAGTCACCCCC
>NW_019279062.1:0-137 GCF_002738345.1 Cucurbita maxima | reverse complement strand
CGTCAAAAAAATCTGAAATTTTGTGGGAACCATGTTTTCATGTTTCTTAGCTCCCAGAAAAAAAATTACAACAAACCGACCACTCCACACGTACTTTCGCAATTCATGGGCGAGGGATGGGGAGCGGGCGCGGGAGC
>NW_019279061.1:0-709 GCF_002738345.1 Cucurbita maxima | reverse complement strand
GCACTCCGTTTCTTAGAAATAATATTCTAAATCATCAAGCCTTATCATTCCTACTATAAATTTTGAAAAACGTCGACTGTGACTCAGATTTTTTAGCACGTACTAACAACTTCCCTGTTTGGGTTTCTGAAGAAGGGTTCGATTTGAGGAACTCTTTTACTGTTTTATGCACTACGTTTCTTAGAAATAATATTTTAAATCATCAAGCCTTATCATTCCTCACAAAACTTTCAAAAAACGTCGATCGTGACTCGGTTTATTTAGCACGTACTTCAAACTTCCCAAATTTGAGTTTTCGAAGTAGGGTTCGATTTGAAGAACTTTTTTACTGTTTTATGCACTCCGTTTCTTAGAAATAATATTCTAAATCATCAAGCCTTATCATTCCTACCAAAAATTTCGACAAACGTCGACTGTGACTTGTTTTTTTAGCACGTACTAACAAGTTCCCTGTTTGGGTTTCCGAAGAAGGGTTCGATTTGAAGAACTCTTTTAATATTTTATTCCCTCCGTTTCTTAGAAATAATATTCTAAATCCTCAAGCCTTATCATTCCTCACAAAACTTTCGAAAAACGTCGACCGTGACTCGGTTTTTTTAGCACGTACTAAAAACTTCCCTGTTTGGGTTTCCGAAGAAGGGTTCGATTTGAAGAACTCTTATACTGTTTTATCCACTCCGTTTCTTAGAAATAATATTCTAAATCCTCA
>NW_019279060.1:0-722 GCF_002738345.1 Cucurbita maxima | reverse complement strand
TTGTGTGTATACAACATTTGTATCAAAGCTACAACGCAAGGCCTAATTGTGAGAAGAAGAAACTGCAGTCTTTTTCTTGAAGAGTGAGTTGAAAGAGATTCAAAATATGGCAGCTGAAACCAATTTTCTTCAACCAACAATTCCTAAGTTTGATGGCCTCTATGATCATTGGTCTATGCTTATGGAAACTTTATTCGTTGAAAGGAATATTGGTCCTTGGTGGAGACCGAAATCCCTACCGTAGCCAAAGGTGTATAGATTATCGAAGCACAACAAAAAACAATTGCGTACCCGAATCTGAAAGACTTGAAGGTCAAGAATTATTTTGTTCTAAGCCATTGATCGAAGTATTATGGGAACGATCCTTAGTAGAGATGCTGCAAAAAAAAAAAAAAAAAATTGGGACTCTATGAAGCAGAAATATCAGGGTTCCACAAGAGTCAAAAGAGCACAACTCTAAGTTCTTACGAAAAAGTTTGAAGTCTTACAGATGAAAGAGGGTGAGAGCGTTGATGCATATTTTGCTTGAAGTCTCACCGTTGTAAACAAGATGAAAATTCATGGCGAAAGATGAAACAAATGGTGATTATTGAAAAAATCATGAGATCAATCACCTAAAGATTTGACTATGTGTCAGTGAGGAACAAGAACTAAAGGTGACATACGATAATAGATTCGGTGGAAGAAGAGGTGATCGAGCTCGTGAAGCTTTTCGAGGAAGA
>NW_019279059.1:532-722 GCF_002738345.1 Cucurbita maxima | reverse complement strand
GTACTACAAACTTCCCTGTTTAAGTTTCCAAAGAAGGGTTCCATTTGAAGAACTCTTTTATTTTTTTACGCACTCCGTTTCTTAGAAATAATATTCTAAATCATCAAGCCTTATCATTCCTTACAAATCTTTCGAGAAACGTCGACCATGACTCGGTTTTTTTTAGCACGTACTACAAACTTCCCTTTTT
>NW_019279059.1:0-507 GCF_002738345.1 Cucurbita maxima | reverse complement strand
TGACTCGGTTTTTTTTAGCACGTACTACAAACTTCCCTTTTTGGGTTTACGAAGAAGGGTTCCATTTGAAGAACTCTTTTACTGTTTTGTTCACTTCGTTTCGTTGAAATAATATTCTAAATCATCAAGTCTTATCATTCCTCACAAAACATTCGACAAACGTCGACCGTGACTCGGTTTTTTTAGCACGTACTACAAACTTCCCTGTTTAAGTTTCCAAAGAAGGGTTCCATTTGAAGAACTCTTTTATTTTTTTACGCACTCCGTTTCTTAGAAATAATAATCTCAATCATCAAGCCTTATCATTCCTCACAAAACTTTCGACAAACGTCGACCGTAACTCGGTTTTTTTAGCAGGTACTACAAACGTTCCTGTTTCGGTTTCCGAAGAAGGGTTCCATTTGAAGAACTCTTTTATTTTTTTACGCACTCCGTTTCTTAGAAATAATATTCTAAATCATCAAGCCTTATCATTCCTCACAAATCTTTCGAGAAACGTCGACCATG
>NW_019279058.1:0-723 GCF_002738345.1 Cucurbita maxima | reverse complement strand
CGTAGCTCTATTGTCCAAGTCTCACTAGGAGCCTATTCACATTCTAGGAAGAGTTGAAACAAGTCCGAGGAACGGTATCAATAGTAAGTAGAGGTCATACTATATGATCTTTGCCTTTCTTTTTTTTTCTCAGATATTTCCTATTTTTCAAGCTTGCTACTGAAGTACCTCTTAGCTTAGGAAAGCGGGTTCTAGCAAGCCAGTTTAAAAGCGGGGGCTCTAGGACAGTTTAAAAGTTTCCTAAGGAATAATGATATTGAAAAAAGCAGGTCCAGCAAGTTTGTTTGAAACCTTTGATACTTCCAAGAGTTTCTCCGACTCTTTTATTTGTACTTAATTTTTTCAATTATACTAGAAATCATATAATAACTTGTGGTTCGTAGCCATGTGCTCTAATCCTCTGAGCTACAGGCCCCACCCCGTCTCCACTAGATCTGTTTTCGGGGGTATCCTAAAAAAAGGAACCGAGCAACATATGTCCCACCACTAGTCACTCTATTGGTTAGAGCCTTTAAGCATTCCCCGGTGCTTGTGCACTAAAAGTCTTTGTCCCTGTATCGTCTATTAAGGTTACTTCTTTAATAAGCAGCTTATTGTTTTTCAATTGTATAATAGCTAACCCTTGAAAGTACTTTTGATCTTCACCCCACCGCGTAATATCTCATGTTCTTAGATCAATGTGAATGGTAGAGAATTCACTCCCCAATGGCATGAATAATCAGG
>NW_019279057.1:0-723 GCF_002738345.1 Cucurbita maxima | reverse complement strand
CTTCAAATCGAACCCTACTTCGGAAACCCAAATCTGGGACGATTGAAGTACGTGCTAAAAAAACCTGAGTCACGGTCGACATTTTTTTAAACTTTTGTGAGGAATGATTAGGCTTGATGATTTATAAGAGAATTTAAAAGAAATGTATTACATAAAACAGTAAAAGAGTGCTTCAAATCGAACCCTATTTCGAAAACCCAAGTCTGGGACGTTTGAAGTACGTGCTAAAAAACCCGTGTCACGGTCGACATTTTTAAAACTTTCGTAGGGAATGATTAGGCTTCATGATGTAGAAAAGAATTTCCAACAAGCGGAGTGCATCAAAACAGTAAAAGAGTCCTTCAAATCAAAAACTAATTCGAAAACCCAAACTTGGGAAGTTTGAAGTATGTGGTAAAAAAACCGAGTCACGGTCGACATTTTTAAAAAGTTTTGTGGGGAATGATTAGGCTTTATGATTTAGAATAGAATTTCAACGAAACGGAGTGCATAAAATAGGAAAAGTGTGCTTCAAAATGAGCCCTACTTCGGAAACCCAAATCTGGGACGTTTGAAGTACGTGCTAAAAAAACCGAGTCACGATCGACGTTTGTTGAAAGTTTTGTGGGGAATGAATAGGCTTGTAGATGTAGAATACAATTTCGAACCAACGGAGTGCATCAAAACAGTAAAAGAGTGCTTCAAATCGAACCCTACTTCGAAAGCCCAAATCTGGGACGTTTG
>NW_019279056.1:0-723 GCF_002738345.1 Cucurbita maxima | reverse complement strand
ATCATAATGCTACGATGACCAAGCAGAAAAACATTCATTATGTTTATCATAATGCTATGACTTTCAGGTAGGAAAACAAACATTATATTTAACCTAGATCTTAGCCAAATAATCTATTAAGATTGACGAGAATACCAATCAAATAAAAAAAATGAAATATAGAGATAAGAAATAGAGAAAAAAAAGAAATACATGGATAAAGAAACAAGATTTAGAAACATTAACCAAATAGACTAGAGGAAGATTTAGAAAATCAAATTGATTAACAAAAATAGCCCAATAAAAAATATGGGAATAGAATTTATAAAACAAAAAATCTTTTATTTTAATTATTTTTTTAGAAAATTTTATTTTTTTTAGGAAATTTTATTTTAATTTTGTTTTTAAAGAAATCGTAGCCATTATAGCATAAGTCTATTTCTTAGGTCTAGATAATTGCTAGGTCTATATTAGGAAGATAAACAAAAATTAATTGACCAATAAAAATATGGTAAGATTTTAGAAAATTATTAACAAAAATAGACCAATAAAAATAGGGGAATATAATTAAATATTTTATTTTATTTTATTTTATTTTAATTCTAGTTTTAGGAAAATTTTTTAATTCTATTTATAGGAAATATTTATTTTAATTCTATTTTAGGGTATAAACCAATTGTAATCTTTCCTCATGTATCTTCTATAATTTCTTGCACCTATGTATCTTCTCTAACAAAAATAGGT
>NW_019279055.1:0-723 GCF_002738345.1 Cucurbita maxima | reverse complement strand
TAATTGGTATGATGCAGTGATTGTTTGAGAATGAAATTCTTGGTTGATTGGATCAGTCTCGAAATGGGAGAATTGTTAGGTTATGGAGCCTGTTACTTATTTATAGCTTGGTCAATGGTTATACATAATAAAGTTATATCTGGTAAAGCTATATATGGTAAATATCTAGATATAGTAGATGGTTAAATATGATAAAGCTATACATATAGTAAACTGAACCGTATATATATCCCTCACGTAGATCTTTGAAAATGTATTGTATGTATTCTCTCTCATACATAATCATCAATACAAATTCTTTAGCCAGAGTTGTACATTTTTCTCTCTCCTATTTCTTTGTGTTAATCTAGATCAAGTGTGTGCATTGTTGTGCGATCCTAACAACCTTTTCTTCGTTGACACATTCCATGTCCACGTGCAGTGTTTGCAGCGTCTCCCATGCTGCCTTTGTGAGTCATTCTCTACCAACATAAGAAGGACGTCCTTCAGGACTTCTTGGTAGATGACAGGAAGAGCTTGTAGGAAAAGAATATTGAAAGAGATAGCGATGACAGGAAGAGCTTGTAGGAAAAGAATATTGAAAGAGATAGCGAAAGGAAAGAGATAGCGATGACAGGAAGAGCTTGTAGGAAAAGAATATTGAAAGAGATAGCGAAAGACAGAATAGATCAAAGCTGCAAATGCATTACTATTGTTTACTCATTCAATGCCTAAATAGTTACA
>NW_019279054.1:0-723 GCF_002738345.1 Cucurbita maxima | reverse complement strand
TCTGGGACGTTTTTAGTACGTGCCAAAAAAACCGAGTCACGATCGACGTTTTTCGAAAGTTTTGTGAGGAATGGTAAGGCTTGATGATTTAGAATATTATTTCTAAGAAACGGAGTGCATAAAACAGCAAAAGAGTTCTTAGAATCGAACCCTACTTCGAAAACCCAAATCTGGGAAGTTTGAAGTACGTGTTAAAAAAACCGAGTCACGATCGATCATTTTCGAATGTTTTGGGAGGAATGATAAGGCTTGGTGATTTAGAATATTATTTCTAAGAAACGGAGTGTATAAAACAGTAAAAGAGTTCTTAAAATCGAACCCTACTTCGAAAACCCAAATCTGGAAAGTTTGAAGTACGTGCTAAAAAAACCGAGTCACGATCGACGTTTTTCGAATCTTTTGTGAGGAATGATAAGGCTTGGTGATTTAGAATATTATTTCTAAGAAAAGGAGTGCATAAAACAGTAAAAGAGTTCTTCCAATCGAACCCTACTTCGGAAACCCAAATCTGGGAAGTTTTAAGTACGTGCTAAAAAAACCGAGTCACGATCGACGTTTTTCGAATGTTTTGTGAGGAATGATAAGGCTTGGTAATTTAGAATATTATTTCTAAGAAACAGAGTGCATAAAACAGTAAAAGAATTCTTTAAATCGAACCCTACTTCGGAAACCCAAATCTGGGAAGTTTGAAGTACGTGCTAAAAAAACCGATTCATGATCGAC
>NW_019279053.1:0-723 GCF_002738345.1 Cucurbita maxima | reverse complement strand
TCGGTTTTTTTAGCATGTACTAAAGATTTCCCTGTTTGGGTTTCCGAAGAAAGGTTCGATTTGAAGAACTCTTTTACTGTTTTATGCACTCCGTTTCCTAGAAATAATATTCTAAATCAACAAGCCTTATCATTCCTCACAAAACTTTGGAAAAACTTCGACCGTGACTCGGTTTTTTTAGCATGCACTAAAGATTTCCCTGTTTGGGTTTCCGAAGAAGGGTTCGATTTGAAGAACTCTTTTATTGTTTTATGCACCCCGTTTCCAAGTAATAATATTCTAAATTATCAAGCCTTATCATGCCTCACAAAACTTTTGAAAAACGTCGACCGTGATTCGGTTTTTTAACCATGTACTAAAGATTTCCCTGTTTGGGTTTCCGAAGAAGGGTTCGAGTTGAAGAACTCTTTTATTGTTTTATGCACCCCGTTTCCAAGTAATAATATTCTAAATCATCAAGCCTTATCATGCCTCACAAAACTTTTGAAAAACGTCGACCGTGACTCGGTTTTTTTAGCTTGTACTATAGATTTTCCTGTTTGGGTTTCCGAAGAAGGGTTCGAGTTGAAGAACTCTTTTATTGTTTTATGCACCCCGTTTCCAAGTAATAATATTCTAAATTATCAAGCCTTATCATTCCTAACAAAACTTTCGAAAAACGTCGACCGTGACTCGGTTTTTTTAGCATGTACTAAAGATTTCCCTGTTTGGGTTTCCGAAGAA
>NW_019279052.1:0-723 GCF_002738345.1 Cucurbita maxima | reverse complement strand
TACTCAGAAAAATTTTGAAAAACGTCGACTCGGCTTTTTTAGCACGTACTAAAAACTTTCCTGTTTGGGTTTCCGAAGAAGGGTTCGATTTGAAGAACTCTTTTACTGTTTTATGCACTCCCTTTCTGAGAAATAATATTCTAAATAATCAAGCCTTATCATTCCTCACAAAACTTTCAAAAAACGTCGATCGTGACTCAATTTTTTTAGCACGTACTTCTCACTTCCCAGATTTGGGTTTCCGACGTAGGGTTCGATTTGAAGAACCAAATTACTGTCTTATGCACTCCATTTCTTAGAAATAATATTCTAAATGAAGCCTTATCATTACTCAGAAAAATTTGAAAAACGTCGACTCAGCTTTTGTAGTACGTACTAAAAACTTCCGTGTTTGGGTTTCCGAAGAAGGGTTCGATTTGAAGAACTCTTTTACTGTTTTATGCACTCCGTTTCTTAGAAATAATATTCTAAATCATCAAGCCTTATCATTACTTAGAAAAAATTTGAAAAACGTCGACTCGGCTTTTTTAGCACGTACTAAAAACTTCCCTGTTTGGGTTTCCAAAGAAGGGTTCGATTTGAAGAACTCTTTTACTGTTTTATGCACTCCCTTTCTTAGAAATAATATTCTAAATCATCAAGTCTTATCATTCCTCACAAAACTTTCGAGATATATCGACCGTGACTCGGTTTTTTTAGCACTTACTAAAAACTTCCCTGTTT
>NW_019279051.1:0-723 GCF_002738345.1 Cucurbita maxima | reverse complement strand
CGTGCTAAAAAAATCGAGTCACGGTCGACGTCTTTCGAAAGTTTTGTGAGGAATGATAAGGCTTGATGATTTAGAATATTATTTCAAAGAAACGGAGTGCATAAAACAGTAAAAGAGTTCCTTAATTTGAACCCTTCTTTGGAAACCCAAACAGGGAAGTTTTCGGTCGTGCTAAAAAAACCGAGTCACGGTCGACGTTTTGCGAAAGTTTTGCGAGGAATGATAAAGCTTGATGATTTAGAATATTATTTCTAAGAAATGGAGTGCATAAAACAGTAAAAGAGTTCTTCAACTCGAACCCTTCTTCGGAAACCCAAACAGGGAAGTTTTTAGTACGTGCTAAAAAAACCGAGTCACGGTCGACGTTTTTCGAAAGTTTTGTGAGGAATGATAAGGCTTGATGATTTAGAATATTATTTCTAAGAAACGGAGTGCTTAAGACAATAAAAGAGTTCTTCAAATCGAACCCTTCATTGGAAACCCAAACAAGGAAGTTTTCAGTACGTGATAAAAAAACCGAGTCACGGTCGACGTTTTTTGAAAGTTTTGTGAGGAATGATAAGGCTTGATGATTTAGAATATTATTTCTAGAAACTGAGTGCATAAAAAAGTAAAAGAGTTCTTCAAATCGAACCCTTCTTTGGATACCCAAACAGGGAAGGTTTTAGTACGTGCTATAAAAACCGAGTCACGGTCGACGTTTTGCAAAAGTTTTGTGAGGAA
>NW_019279050.1:0-723 GCF_002738345.1 Cucurbita maxima | reverse complement strand
AGAGCATAAAACTGTAAAAGATTTCTCCAAATCGAACCCTACTTCGGAAACCCAAATCTGGGATGTTTTTAGTACGTGCTAAAAAAAACGAGTCACGATCGACGTTTTTCGAAAGTTTTGTGAGGAATGCTAAGGCTTGATGATTTAGAATATTATTTCTAAGAAACGGAGAGCATAAAACTGTAAAAGAGTTCTTCAAATCGAACCCTACTTCGAATATTATTTCTAAGAAACGGAGAGCATAAAACTGTAAAAGAGTTCTTCAAATCGAACCCTACTTCGGAAACCCAAATCTGAGACGTTTTTAGTACGTGCCAAAAAAACCGAGTCACGATCGACGTATTTCGAAAGTTTTGTGAGGAATGGTAAGGCTTGATGATTTAAAATATTATTTCTAAGAAACGGAGAGCATAAAACTGTAAAAGAGTTCTTCAAATCGAACCCTACTTCGGAAACCCAAATCTGGGACGTTTTTAGTACGTGCCAAAAAAACCGAGTCACGATCGACGTTTTTCGAAAGTTTTGTGAGGAATGGTAAGGCTTGATGATTTAGAATATTATTTCTAAGAAACGGAGAGCATAAAACTGTAAAAGAGTTCTCCAAATCGAACCCTACTTCGGAAACCCAAATCTGGGATGTTTTTAGTACGTGCTAAAAAAACCGAGTCACGATCGACGTTTTTCGAAAGTTTTGTGAGGAATGGTAAGGCTTGATGATTTAGA
>NW_019279049.1:0-724 GCF_002738345.1 Cucurbita maxima | reverse complement strand
AGTAAAAGAGTTCTTCAAATCGAACCCTACTTCGGAAACCCAAATTTGGGAAGTTTGAAGTACTTGCTAAAAAATCGGAGTTACGATCGACGTTTTTTGAAAGTTTTGTGAGGAATGATAAGGCTTGATGATTTAGAATATTATTTCTAAGATACGGAGTGCATAAAACAGTAAAAGAGTTCTATAAATCGAACCGTTCTTCGGAAACCCAAAGAGGGATGTTTTTAGTACGTGCTATAAAAACCGAGTCACGGTCGACGTTTTTCGAATGTTTTGTGAGGAATGATAAGGCTTGAGGATTTAGAATATTATTTCTAAGATACGGAGTGCATAAAACAGTAAAAGAGTTCTTCAAATCGAACCCTACTTCGGAAACCCAAATTTGGGATGTTTTTAGTACGTGCTAAAAAAACCGAGTCACGGTCGACGTTTTTCGAATGTTTTGTGAGGAATGATAAGGCTTGATGATTTAGAATATTATTTCTAAGAAACGGAGTGCATAAAACAGTAAAAGTGTTCTTCAAATCGAACCCTTCTTCGGAAACCCAAACAGGGACGTTTTTAGTACGTCCTAAAACAACCGATTCACGGTCGACATTTTTCGAAAGTTTTGTGAGGAATGATAAGGCTTGAGGATTTAGAATATTATTTCTAAGAAACGAAGGGATTAAAACATTAAAAGAGTTCTTCAAATCGAACCCTTCTTCGGAAACCCAAACAGGGA
>NW_019279048.1:0-724 GCF_002738345.1 Cucurbita maxima | reverse complement strand
AACATTCGAAAAACGTCGATCGTGACTCGGTTTTTTTAGCACGTACTTCAAACTTCCCAGATTTGGGTTTATGAAGTAGGGTTCGATTTGAAGAACTCTTTTACTGTTTTATACACTCTGTTTCTTAAAAATAATATTCTAAATTATCAAGCCTTATCATTCCCCACAAAACTTTCGAAAAACGTCGATCGTGACTCGGTTTTTTTAGCACGTAGTTCAAACTTCCCAGATTTGGGTTTCCGAAGTAGGGTTCGATTTGAAGAACTCTTTTACTGTTTTATGCACTCCGTTTCTTAGAAATAATATTCTAAATCATCAAGCCTTATCATTCCCCACAAAACATTCGAAAAACGTCGATCGTGACTCGGTTTTTTTAGCACGTACTTCAAACTTCCCAGATTTGGGTTTCCGAAGTAGGGTTCGATTTGAAGAACTCATTTACTGTTTTATGCACAACGTTTCTTAGAAATAATATTCTAAATCATCAAGCCTTATCATTCCCCACAAAACATTCGAAAAACGTCGATCGTGACTCGGTTTTTTTAGCACGTAGTTCAAACTTCCCAGATTTGGGTTTCCGAAGTAGGGTTCGATTTGAAGAACTCTTTTACAGTTTTATGCACTCTGTTTCTTAGAAATAATATTCTAAATCATCAAGCCTTATCATTCCTCACAAGACTTTAGAAAAACATCGATCGTGACTCGGGTTATTTAGCACGTACTT
>NW_019279047.1:0-724 GCF_002738345.1 Cucurbita maxima | reverse complement strand
TAAAAAAACCGAGTCACGGTCGACGTTTGTCGAAAATTTTGTGTGGAATGATAAGGCTAGATGATTTAGAATATTATTTCTAAGAAACGGAATGCGTAAAACAGTAAAAGAGTTCTTCAAATGGAACTCTGCTTCGGAAACCCAAACAGGGAAGTTTGTAGTACGTGCTAAAAAACCGAGTCACGGTCGACGTTTGTCGAAAGTTTTGTGAGAAATGATAAGGCTAGATGATTTATAATATTATTTCTAAGAAACGGAGTGCGTAAAACAGTAAAAGAGTTTTTCAAATGGAACTCTTCTTCCGAAACCCTAACAGGGAAGTTTGTAGTACGTGCTAAAAAAACCGAGTCACGGTCGACGTTTGTCGAAAATTTTGTGAGGAATGATAAGGCTAGATGATTTAGAATATTATTTCTAAGAAACGGAATGCGTAAAACAGTAAAAGAGTTCTTCAAATGGAACCCTTCTTCCGAAACCCTAACAGGGAAGTTTGTATTACGTGCTAAAAAAACCGAGTCACGGTCGACGTTTGTCGAAAGTTTTGTGAGGAATGATAAGGCTAGTTGATTTAGAATATTATTTCTAAGAAACGGAGTTCGTAAAACAGTAAAAGAGTTCTTCAAATGGAACCCTTCTTCCGAAACCCTAACAGGGAAGTTTGTAGTACGTGCTAAAAAACCGAGTCACGGTCGACGTTTGTCGAAAGTTTTGTGAGAAATGATAA
>NW_019279046.1:0-724 GCF_002738345.1 Cucurbita maxima | reverse complement strand
TTCTTCGGAAACCCAAACAGGGAAGTTTTTAGTACGTGATAAAAAAACCGAGTCACGATCTACTTTTTTCGAAAGTTTTGTGAGGAATGATATGGCTTGGTGATTTAGAATATTATTTCTAGCAAACAGAGTGCATAAAAGGGTAAAAGACTTCTTCAAATCGAACCCTTCTTCGGAAACCCAAACAGGGAAGTTTGTAGTACGTGCTAAAAAAACTGAGTCACGGTCGACGTTTGTCAAAAGTTTTGTGAGGAATGATATGGCTAGATGATGTAGAATATTATTTCTAAGAAACGGAGTGCATAAAACAGTAAAAGACTTCTTCAAATCGAACCCTTCTTCGAAAAACCAAACAGGGAAGTTTGTAGTACGTGCTAAAAAAACCGAGTCACGGTCGACGTTTGTCAAAAGTTTTGTGAGGAATGATATGACTTGATGATGTAGAATATTATTTCTAAGAAACGGAGTGCATAAAACAGTAAAAGAGTTCTTCAAATCGAATCCTTCTTCGGAAACCCAAACAGGGAAGTTTTTAGTACGTGATAAAAAAACCGAGTCACGATCTACTTTTTTCGAAAGTTTTGTGAGGAATGATAAGGCTTGGTGATTTAGAATATTATTTCTAGCAAACGGAGTGCATAAAAGGGTAAAAGACTTCTTCAAATCGAACCCTTCTTCGGAAACCCAAACAGGGAAGTTTGTAGTACGTGCTAAAAAAACCGAG
>NW_019279045.1:0-725 GCF_002738345.1 Cucurbita maxima | reverse complement strand
GAAGGCACCCGGCTCCACCCCACCTTGCATGTTTCATCATCGTACCAGCAGACATCCATGGTCCTCACACCAGAGAATCCCAGTTTAGAAGGCAACATTGCAACGTCCCGCGCTCGACGAGGCTCATATCGCACGCCCAAAGGCACCCGATTCCAACCAGCCGAACATGTCCCTGGCACCACAGGCCTTCAAAACATAGGGCTGCCCCAAGGATGGCCCGACGGCGTCACCACAACGCCGCACGCTCGACGAGGCTCATGTTGGATGCCCGAAGGCACCCAACTCCACCCCACCTTGCACGCTTTGTCGTCGTTCCGACCATCCACCATCCCGAAGGCAGCCCAAGTTAGAAGGCAACATCGCAACAGTCCCATCTCAACAAGGATCACGTTGCACGCCCGAAGGCGCGACCGACAAATACCTCGAACCCGCAAGTTTCGCCACCGCACCGCCGCCGTCAACCGCCGTCGTTCGCCATCCACCACCCCCACACCCCAAGCATATGCCCATGTGCGGCGCATAGTGCTTGGGGCGTGGGGGTGGCGGAGGATATAGGGGGCGCCCCCGTGGCCAGCCCATGCAGACTAGTCACCCCCCTATATAGTACATATTGAGGCATTTTTGGTCTGCCAGGCCTAGACACGATTTTTCTGAGGCGTCATACGGTCGAATATCTCGAGTTTTACAATGTTTTTTTCCAGGAACTCGATTGATTCATGAATGGG
>NW_019279044.1:0-725 GCF_002738345.1 Cucurbita maxima | reverse complement strand
TTAACCTCCAAGGGTTTTGGATGTCTTTGATTATTCATAGCGGTTAAGCTGTGAAAGGGTTTTGTGGCTTTGCAGTGGGCATGCAGACAAGGGGCGCGAGCGTGGACTTGTTAGTTGGGCAGGTGCTCGCGGGCATGATGTGCGCGCAAGGGCGATGGGGGCGCTGCTGCGGCGTGGGGCTCGGCGCGCGCACNCGCGCACGAGGGGGCGGGCACTGGCGCCCCACGATTGCCGGTGTTGGCGGGCATGATGTGCGCGCAAGGGCGATGGGGGCGCTGCTGCGGCGTGGGGCTCGGCGCGCGCACGAGGGCGCGAGCACTGGTGCCCCACGATTGCCGGCCGTAGGCCTTAGCGGGCACGCGAGCGCCCAACCCGTGCTCCCACACACCCACCCCTGCGTCCTTCTCACCAACACCCAAACCCACACCACCCCAACTCACGCATGCATCTTCGATGGCCTTGCATTGGAGGAGCACGTCCAGTCATCAAACACTTGCACTGGAGTAGAATCACTACTTTTTCCCATAGCCTCCACGACACTTGGCAGAAATAAATTGGTTTGTTGCGTGGGGAGGGACGAATCGGAGCGACGAAGGGTTGAATCTCAGTGGATCGTGGCAGCAAGGCCACTCTGCCACTTACAATACCCTGTCGCATATTTAAGTCGTCTGCAAAGGATTCTACCCGTCGCTCGGTGGGAATTACGTTACAAGGCAGCCCCTGAG
>NW_019279043.1:0-725 GCF_002738345.1 Cucurbita maxima | reverse complement strand
ACGGAGTGCATGAAACAGTAAAAGTGTGCTTCAAATCGAACCCTACTTCGGAAACCCAAATCTGAAGCGTTTGAAGTACGTGCTAAAAAAACCGAGTCACGGTCGACGTTTTTTGGAAGTTTTGGGGTGATTGATTTGGCTTGATGATTTAGAATAGAATTTCCAAGAAACGGAGTGCATAAAACCGTAAAAGTGTGCTTCAAATCGAACCCTACTTCGGAAACCCAAATCTGGGACGTTTGAAGTACGTGCTAAAAAAACCGAGTCACGGTCGACGTTTTTTGGAAGTTTTGGGGGGAATGATTAGGCTTGATGATTTAGAATAGAATTTCGAAGAAACGGAGTGCATAAAATAGTAAAACTGTGCTTCAAATCGAACCCTACTTCGGAAACCCAAATCTGGGACGTTCGAAGTACGTGTTAAAAAAACCGAGTCACGGTCGACGTTTTTTGGAAGTTTTCGAGGGATTGATTAGGCTTGATGATTTAGAATAGAATTTCGAAGAAGCGGAGTGCATAAAACAGTAAAAGTGTGCTTCAAATTGAACCCTACTTCGGAAACTCAAATCTGGGACGTTTGAAGTACGTGCTAAAAAATCCGAGTCACGGTCGACGTTTTTTGGAAGTTTTGGGGGGAATGATTAGGCTTGATGATTTAGAATAGAATTTCGAAGAAACGGAGTGCATGAAACAGTAAAAGTGTGCTTCAAATCGAACCCTACTTC
>NW_019279042.1:0-725 GCF_002738345.1 Cucurbita maxima | reverse complement strand
AGCTATAAATGACCATTATATTCATTGGTCAGATATTGCAATTGTGAAGAAGTGAAGAAGTTCTCTTTATAGAAGTATTTGGAGATTATATTATTGTGATATTTGTTCCCAAATTTTATATTATTGTCATAGAAGCTATAAATGACCATTATATTCATTGGTCAGATATTGCAATTGTGAAGAAGTGGAGAAGTTCTCTTTATAGAAGTATTTGGAGATGCAGGGTGGTATCGATCCCCGTACCTCTCGCATGCTAAGCGATACCATTTGAGCTACATCCCCACAATTTTTGCATCACAAAACCATCTGAGCTACATCCCCACAATTTTTTTGAATGAAGAAATATTGCTACACAACAAGGTCATGAATAAGAAGGGTATCGATCCCCGTACCTCTCACATGCAAAGCGAGCGCTCTACCATCTGAGCTACATACCCATGATTTTGACATCCTAAAACCCTCAATGTCCCATCATCAATAATAGTGAAAATAAAAAATATCAAAATATTAATAACAAATAGTTTTTTTTGGTGATGCGGGGCATCGATAATTCTGAAAATGAAAACATATTATAACAAATTAAATACTTTCTTTTGGTGATGCAGGTTATCAATCTTCGTACAACTCGCATGCAAAGCGAGCGCTCTACCGTCTAAGCTACATCTTCACAATTTTTACGTCACAAAAACATAAATGATTCGTCGTGAATAATAGTGAAAATGAAA
>NW_019279041.1:0-725 GCF_002738345.1 Cucurbita maxima | reverse complement strand
ATGTCGAAGAAACGGAGTGTGGAAAAACAGTAAAAGAGTGCCTAAAATCGAAGCCATATTTTGTGAACAATAATCCAGGACGTTTTCACCACCTGCTAAAAAAAGTGAGTAGCGGTCGACGTTTTCCAAAATTCCTTTTGGGAGTGATCGAGCATAATGATTTATAATAGAATTTGGAAGAAACGGAGTGCATAAAACAGTAAAAGAGTGCTTAAAATCGATTCCCTAACCTTGGACGTTACAAGTACGTGCTAAAAAAACCGCGTCACGGTCGACGTTTCTCGAAACTTTTGTGTGGAATGTTTAGTATTGATGGTTTAGAGTAGAATGTCGAATAAACGGAGTGTGGAAAAACAGTAAAATAGTGCTTAAAATCAAAGCCCTATTTTGTGAACCATAATACAGGACGATTTTGCCACCTGCTAAAAAAACTGAGTAGCGGTCCCCGTTTTCCGAAATTTCTTTTGGGAGTGATCGAGCATAATGATTTAGAATAGAATTTGGAAGAAACGGAGTGCATAAAACAGTAAAAGAGTGCTTAAAATCGATTCCCTAACCTTTGGACGTTACAAATACGTGCTAAAAAAACCGCGTCACAGTCGACGTTTCTCGAAACTTTTGTGTGGAATGTTTAGTATTGATGGTTTAGAGTAGAATGTCGAATAAACGGAGTGTGGAAAAACAGTAAAATAGTGCTTAAAATCGAAGCCCTATTTTGTGAACCA
>NW_019279040.1:0-726 GCF_002738345.1 Cucurbita maxima | reverse complement strand
GACCGTGACTCGGTTTTTTAGCACGTACTTCAAACGTCCCAGATTGGGGTTTCCGAAGTCGGTTTCGATTTGAAGCACTCTTTTACTGTTTTGATGCACACCGTTTCTTCGAAATCCTATTCTAAATAATCAAGCCTAATCATTCCCCATAAAACTTTTTAAAAACGTCGACCGTGACTCGGTTTTTTTAGCACGTACTTCAAACGTCCCACATTTGTGTTTTCAAATTAGGGTTTTATTTCAAGGACTCTTTTAGTGTTTTGATGCACTCCGTTTGTTCGAAATTGTATTCTACATCATCACGCCTAATCATTCCCCACAAATGTTTTGAAACACGTTGACCGTGACTCGGTTTTTTAGCACATTCTTCAAACGTAACAGATTTAGGTTTCTTAAGTAGGGTTCAATTTGAAGCACTCATTTACTGTTTTGATGCACACCGTTTTTTCGAAATTCTATTCTAAATCATCACAATTTGAAGCACTCATTTACTGTTTTGATGCACACCGTTTTTTCGAAATTCTATTCTAAATCATCAAGCCTAATCATTCCCCACTAAACTTTTTAAAAACGTCGACCGTGACTCGGTTTTTTTAGCACGTACTTCTAACGTCCCAGATTTTTGTTTTCGAATTAGGGTTCAATTTGAAGGACTCTTTTATTGTTTTGATGCACTCCGTTTGTTCGAAATTGTATTCTACATCATCAATCCTAATCATTCCCCAC
>NW_019279039.1:0-726 GCF_002738345.1 Cucurbita maxima | reverse complement strand
ATCATTCCTCACAAATCTTTCGAAAAACAAAGACCGTGACTCGGTTTTTTTAACACGTACTTCAAACGTCCCAGACTTGGGTTTCCGAAGTAGGGTTCGACTTTAAGAACTCTTTTACTGTTTTATGTACACCGTTTCTTCAAAATCGTATTCTAAATCATCAAGCCTAATCATTCCTCACAAATCTTTCGAAAAATGTCGACCGTGACTCGATTTTTTAAGCACGTACTTCAAACGTCTCAGATTTGGGTTTCCGAAGAAGGGTTCGATTTGAAGAACTATTTTACTTTATTATGCACACCGTTTCTTCGAAATCCTATTCTCAATCATCAAGCCTAATCATTCCTCAAAAATCTTTCGAAAAAAGTCGACTTTGACTCGGTTTTTTTAACACCTACTTCAAACGTCCCAGACTTGGGTTTCCGAAGTAGGGTTCGATTTGAAGAACTATTTTACTGTTTTATGCACACCGTTTCATCGAAATCCTATTCTAAATCATCAAGCCTAATCATTCCTCACAAATCTTTCGAAAAAAGAAGACCGTGACTCGGTTTTTTTAACACGTACTTCAAACGTCCCAGACTTGGGTTTCCGAAGTAGGGTTCGATTTGAAGAACTCTTTTACTATTTTATGCAAACTGTTTCTTCGAAATCCTATTCTAAATCATCAAGCCTAATCATTGCTCACAAATCTTTCGAAAAACGTCGACCGTGACTCGGTTTTTT
>NW_019279038.1:0-726 GCF_002738345.1 Cucurbita maxima | reverse complement strand
AAACAAAAGCAAGATTATTAAATAAATTAATAGAAGAGCGAGTTTTCACACCTTGTTCGAGATCACCAAGAATCAAGTCCTTGGGATGAGACAAGGCATACCTCCATTCTTTTGGCATTGATGAAGAGCCTTCTTCCTTTAAGCTCATCTCTTCTTTACTCGTAACAATTTCTTTGCTTTGGCATTGATGAAGAGCCTTCTTCCTTTAAGCTCATCTCTTCTTTACTCGTAACAATTTCTTTGCCGTTGTCACTAACGAGTACCTTCTTCCTTTAAGCTCATCTCTTCTTTACTCGTAACAATTTCTTTGCCGTTGTCACTAACGAGTAAATCTCCAAAATTTCTTTCTAAATCATCACTACAAATAGACTTATTAGAAATATTATTGCAAGATTCATCAAATACCACATGCATAGATTCTTCAATAACTAAAGTTCTCTTATTGAAAATTCTATAAGCTTTACTAGTAGATGAATAGCCAAGAAAAATACCAATATCCGTTTTTGAATCAAACTTTCCAAGCTTTTCTTTGTTGTTCAAAATAAAACATTTACAACCAAAAACTTTGAAATACCCAACATTTGGAATTTTGTTATGCTAGAGTTCATAAGGAGTTTTATTTAATGAAGGTCTAATTAAAACTCTATTTAAAATATAACAAGCGGTATTAACGGCTTCCGCCCAAAAATATTTAGGTAAATCATACTCATTTAACATTGATCTAGC
>NW_019279037.1:0-726 GCF_002738345.1 Cucurbita maxima | reverse complement strand
TTGTAGAGAAAGGAAGAAAAGAACTCGGAGAAATTGAAAGAAAAAAAGGGGTGCAACACGAGGACTTCCCAAGTGGTCACCCAACTTAGTACTACTCTCGCCCAAGCACGCTTAACTGCAGAGTTCTAATTGGATCCGATGCATTAGTGCTGATATGATCGCACCCTACATGCCATGCGCACAAAATCGGATTTAACGCATGCGGGGCGGCATGATCGAAACGCGATGGGCGTGAGCGGGGGAGGTTCTCATTTGTAGAGAAAGGAAGAAAAGAACTCGGAGAAATTGAAAGAAAAAAAGGGGTGCAACACGAGGACTTCCCAAGTGGTCACCCAACTTAGTACTATTCTCGCCCAAGCACGCTTAACTGCGGAGTTCTGATGAGATCCGGTGCATTAGTGCTGGTATGATCGCACCAGACATTTTATGCGCACAAAATCAGATTTAACGCATGCGGGGCGGCATGATCGAAACGCGATGGGCGTGAGCGGGGGAGGTTCTCATTTGTAGAGAAAGGAAGAAAAGAACTGGGAGAAATTGAAAGAAAAAAAGGGGTGCAACACGAGGACTTCCCAAGTGGTCACCCAACTTAGTACTAGTCTCGCCCAAGCACGCTTATCTGCGGAGTTCTGATGGGATCCGGTGCATTAGTGCTGGTATGATCGCACCCGACATGCCATGCGCACAAAATCAGATTTAACGCATGCGGGGCGGCATGATCGAAAT
>NW_019279036.1:0-727 GCF_002738345.1 Cucurbita maxima | reverse complement strand
ACAAACTTCCCTGTTAAGGTTTCGGAAGAAGGGTTCCATTTGAAGAACTCTTTTACTGTTTTACGCACTCCGTTTCTTAGAAATAATATTCTAAATCATCAAGCCTTATCATTCCTCACCAAACTTTGGACAAACGTCGACCGTGACTCGGTTTTTTAGCACGTACTACAAACTTCTCTGTTTGGGTTTCCGGAGCAGGGTTCCATTTGAAGAACTCTTTTACTGTTTTACGCATTCCGTTTCTTAGAAATAATATTCTAAATCATCTAGCCTTATCATTCCTCACAAAACTTTCGACAAACGTCGACCGTGACTCGGTTTTTTTAGCACGTACTACAAACTTCCCTGTTAGGGTTTCGGAAGAAGGGTTCCATTTGAAGAACTCGTTTACTGTTTTACGCACTCCGTTTCATAGAAATAATATTCTAAATCATCTAGCCTTATCATTTCTCACAAAACTTTCGACAAACGTCGACCGTGACTCGGTTTTTTTAGCACGTACTACAAACTTCCCTGTTAGGGTTTCGGAAGAAGGGTTCCATTTGAAGAACTCTTTTACTGTTTTACGCACTCCGTTTCTTAGAAATAATATTCTAAATTATCTAGCCTTATCATTTCTCACAAAACTTTCGACAAACGTCGACCGTGACTCGGTTTTTTTAGCACGTACTACAAACTTCCCTGTTAGGGTTTCGGAAGAAGGGTTCCATTTGAAGAACTCTTTTAC
>NW_019279035.1:0-727 GCF_002738345.1 Cucurbita maxima | reverse complement strand
TCCTATTCTAAATCATCAAGCCTAATCATTCCTCACAAATCTTTCGAAAAACAAAGACCGTGACTCGGTTTTTTTAACACGTACTTCAAAGGTCCCAGACTTGGGTTTCCGAAGTAGGGTTCGATTTGAAGAACTATTTTACTGTTTTATGCACACCGTTTCTTCGAAATCCTATTCTAAATCATCAAGCCTAACCATTCCTCACAAATCTTTCGAAAAACGTCGATCGTGACTCGGTTTTTTTAGCACGTACTTCAAACGTCCCAGACTTGGGTTTCCGAAGTAGGGTTCGATTTGAAGAACTCTTTTACTGTTTTATGCACACCGTTTCTTCGAAATTCTATTCTAAATCATCAAGCCTAATCATTCCTCACAAATCTTTCGAATAACAAAGACCGTGACTCTGTTTTTTTAACACGTACTTCAAACGTCCCAGACTTGGGTTTCCGAAGTAGGGTTCGATTTTAAGAACTCTTTTACTGTTTTATGCACACCATTTTTTCAAAATCCTATTCTAAATCATCAAGCCTAATCATTCCTCACAAATCTTTCGAAAAATGTCGNAGCCTAATCATTCCTCAAAAATCTTTCGAAAAACGTCGACCGTGACTCGGTTTTTTTAGCACGTACTTCAAACGTCTCAGATTTGGGTTTCCGAAGTAGGGTTCGATTTGAAGATCTATTTTACTGTTTTATGCACACCGTTTCTTCGAAATCCTATTCTAAA
>NW_019279034.1:0-728 GCF_002738345.1 Cucurbita maxima | reverse complement strand
ACTCACGCATGCTCATAAAACTGGGCTAACTAAGCTCAAGTACTGGCTCGATCTCCAGGTAGCAGGTGTTCCATAAACCGTCAACTTAAGTACCTCCAGCCTTAGACAAGATCGTGTCAGGTGAGCCTTCTTGTAACCGCAGTTTTACAAGATATCGACCTATTTTAACTATTAAAATCGATCGTGCTTGGTTGTTAACCTTAAGTGAGCATGCATTTATCTTTGTTATATATTTTAACGTCTATCTCGTTTTATGACGTTGAAAATAACCTATAGCATGCATCTAACATGCTTTATATAACAATTATATAATCATCCATTCCATGCAATAATATAACAATTTATATCTGTCCCTCGTGGAACCCTAAACATGCATACTACACATTGTAACACTTATAACATACTTGTTGTTAAGGATAGTTGACCGTTCATTATAAGGCAAATATCTAGATATTTGCCTTACATTACCGGTTACCATATTTTCCCTTTTACTAAATGCAAATATATTGTATTCATTTATTATTCTTTCCTTTTATCGCTATTTCCTTATTATTTGTAATTTACCTTATTTCTGTAGTCTGTAAATGATTATAAATAAGACAACTCTCACCACCATTTGGGTGTGGTGGATTAATCAAACATTCACATGGTATCAGAGCCCTTTCGGTTTAACAACCCTGATCCTTTCTTTTCTATGGCTTCCGAATCTTGTTATCATCTTCTTCCTT
>NW_019279033.1:0-728 GCF_002738345.1 Cucurbita maxima | reverse complement strand
AACAGTAAAAGAGTTCTTCAAATGGAACCCTTCTTCCGAAACCCTAACAGGGAAGTTTGTAGTACGTGCTAAAAAAACCGAGTCACGGTCAACGTTTGTCAAAAGTTTTGTGAGGAATGATAAGGCTTGATGATTTAGAATATTATTTCTAAGAAACTGAGTGCGTAAAACATTAAAAGAGTTCTTCAAATGGAACCCTTCTTCCGAAACCCTATTTAACGGTCGACGTTTGTCGAAAGTTTTGTGAGGAATGATAAGGCTAGATGATTTAGAATATTATTTCTAAGAAACGGAGTGCGTAAAACAGTAAAAGAGTTCTTCAAATGGAACTCTTCTTCCGAAACCCTAACAGGGAAGTTTGTAGTACGTGCTAAAAAAACCGAGTCACGGTCGACGTTTGTCGAAAATTTTGTGAGGAATGATAAGACTAGATGATTTAGAATATTATTTCTAAGAAACGGAATGCGTAAAACAGTAAAAGAGTTCTTCAAATGGAACCCTTCTTCGGAAACCCAAACAGGGAAGTTTGTAGTACGTGCTAAAAAACCGAGTCACGGTCGACGTTTGTCGAAAGTTTTGTGAGAAATGATAAGGCTAGATTATTTAGAATATTATTTCTAAGAAACGGAGTGCGTAAAATAGTAAAAGAGTTCTTCAAATGGAACCCTTCTTCTGAAACCCTAACAGGGAAGTTTGTAGTACGTGCTAAAAAAACCGAGTCACGGTCG
>NW_019279032.1:0-728 GCF_002738345.1 Cucurbita maxima | reverse complement strand
AGTAGGGTTCGATTTGAAGAACTCTTTTACTGTTTTATGCACTCCGTTTCTTAGAAATAATATTCTAAATCATCAAGCCTTATCATTCCCCACAAAACATTCGAAAAACGTCGATCGTGACTCGGTTGTTTTAGCACGTACTTCAAACTTCCCAGATTTGGGTTTCCGAAGTAGGGTTCGATTTGAAGAACTCTTTTACTGTTTTATGCACTCCGTTTCTTAGAAATAATATTCTAAATCATCAAGCCTTATCATTCCCCACAAAACATTCGAAAAAAGTCGATCGTGATTCGGTTTTTTTTGCACGTACTTCAAACTTCCCAGATTTGATTTTCCGAAGTAGGGTTCGATTTGAAGAACTCTTTTACTGTTTTATGCACTCCGTTTCTTAGAAATAATATTCTAAATCATCAAGCCTTATCATTCCCCACAAAACATTCGAAAAACGTCGATCGTGACTCGGTTTTTTTAGCACGTACTTCAAACTTCCCAGATTTGGGTTTCCGAAGTAGGGTTCGATTTGAAGAACTCTTTTACTGTTTTATGCACTCTGTTTCTTAGAAATAATATTCTAAATCATCAAGCCTTAACATTCCTCACAAAACATTCGAAAAACGTCGATCGTGACTCAGTTTTTTTAACACGTACTTCAAACTTCCCAGATTTGGGTTTCCGAAGTAGGGTTCGATTTGAAGAACTCATTTACTGTTTTATGCACTCCGTTTCTT
>NW_019279030.1:0-729 GCF_002738345.1 Cucurbita maxima | reverse complement strand
TAGTATTGATGATTTAGAATAGAATGTCGAATAAACGGAGTGTGGAAAAACAGTAAAAGAGTGCTTAAAATCGAAGCCGTATTTTGTGAACCATAATCCAGGACGTTTTCACCACCTGCTTAAAAAATTGAGTAGCGTTGGACGTTTTTCGAAACTTTTGTGTGGAATGTTTAGTATTGAAGATTTAGAATAGAATGTCGAATAAACGGAGTGTGGAAAAACAGTAAAAGAGTGCTTAAAATCGAAGCCTTATTTTGTGAACCATAATCCAGGACGTTTTCACCATCTGCTAAAATAACTTTGTAGCGGTCGACGTTTTCCGAAATTCCTTTTGGGAGCGATCGAGCATAATGATTTAGAATAGAATTTGGAAGAAACGGAGTGCATAAAACAGTAAAAGAGTGCCTAAAATCGATTCGCTAACCTTGGACGTTACAAGTACGTGCTAAAAAAACTGCGTCACGGTCGATGTTTCTTGAAACTTTTGTGTGGAATGTTTAGTATTGATTATTTAGAATAGAATGTCGAATAAACGGAGTGTGGAAAAACAGTAAAAGAGTGCTTAAAATCGAAGCCCTATTTTGTGAACCATAATCCAGGACGTTTTCACCACCTGCTAAAAAAACTGAGTAGCGTTGGACGTTTTTCTAAACTTTTGTGTGGAATGTTTAGTATTGATGATTTAGAATAGAATGTCGAATAAACGGAGTGTGGAAAAACAGTAAAAGA
>NW_019279029.1:0-729 GCF_002738345.1 Cucurbita maxima | reverse complement strand
TTTAGCACGTACTAACAAGTTTCCTGTTTGGGTTTCCGAAGAAGGGTTCGATTTGAAGAACTCTTTTAATGTTTTATTCCCTCCGTTTCTTAGAAATAATATTCTAAATCCTCAAGCCTTATCTTTCTTCACAAAACTTTCGAAAAACGTCGTCCGTGAATCGGTTGTTTTAGGACATACTAAAAACATCCCTGTTTGCGTTTCCGTAGAAGGGTTCGATTTGAAGAACACTTTTACTGTTTTATGCACTCCGTTTCTTAGAAATAATATTTTAAATCCTCAAGCCTTATCATTCCTCAAAAAACTTTCGAAAAACATCGACCGTGACTCGTTTTTTTTAGCACGTAACGTCCCTGTTTCGGTTTCCGAAGAAGGGTTCGATTTGAAGAACTCTTTTACAGTTTTATGCACTCCGTATCTTAGAAATAATATCTAAATCATCAAGCCTTATCATTCCTCACAAAACTTTCAAAAAATGTCGATCGTGACTCGGTTTTTTTAGCACGTACTTCAAACTTCCCAAATTTGGGTTTCCGAAGTAGGGTTCGATTTGAAGAACTCTTTTACTGTTTTATGCACTCCGTTTCTTAGAAATAATATTATAAATCATCAAGCCTTATCATTCCTCACAAAACATTCGAAAACGTCGACCGTGACTCGGTTTTTTTAGCACGTACTAAAAACATCCCTCTTTGGGTTTCCGAAGAACGGTTCGATTTATAGAACTCT
>NW_019279028.1:548-730 GCF_002738345.1 Cucurbita maxima | reverse complement strand
GCGCCACGGATCCCATAATTATATAATTTACCAATGTCTATGAATAACAAGGACCCTTCACCTAGAGCTTAGATTATTCTCATCGTGTGTGGATTAAGAATAAAAAAAAAAAAATACTTCCATCCATAAATAAGTTCGTAAGGGCATAAATAAACAATACAATATGAATCAAACACGCAACC
>NW_019279028.1:0-473 GCF_002738345.1 Cucurbita maxima | reverse complement strand
AAAAATACTTCCATCCATAAATAAGTTCGTAAGGGCATAAATAAACAATACAATATGAATCAAACACGCAACCTTCTAATCTGTAGTCAGACCTGCTACCATTGCACTCCCATGATAATTTAATTTACACAAAAGTCAATGAATAGAAAGAATACTTCACCTAGAGCATGCTACCATTGCACCATGAACCCAACGTGAATTTGAACTCGCAACCTTCTGATCTGGAGTTAGACGCACTACCATTGCGCCACGGATCCCATAATTATATAATTTACCAATGTCTATGAATAACAAGGACCCTTCACCTAGAGCTTAGATTATTCTCATCGTGTGTGGATTAAGAATAAAAAAAAAAATGCTTCCATCCATAAATAAGTTCGTAAGGGCATAAATAAACAATACAATATGAATCAAACACGCAACCTTCTAATCTGAAGTCAGACATGCTACCATTGCACTCCCATGATAATTTA
>NW_019279027.1:0-729 GCF_002738345.1 Cucurbita maxima | reverse complement strand
GAGTTACAAGCTCGAATGCTCGCCCTTGTATTACAACGACCTCTGGAACATAATAACCCGAATGACAAGCGGAAATACTCTCCATTGTATCACTAAAACGACTCATAAAAAATAAATTATTTGTTAATGCTCCAGATTTTACCAATCGTTTTAGAAAAAGTGATCCATTGTCAACGATCTAGATTTTATCAATCGAAGATTTGGAACAAGTAATCCAATATCAAATGCGGTGCAAATTTTAAAAAGAAAATTAAGCTTATTATTGTCGGGGTTCAAACTCAGGTCTCTTGTGTGACAAGCGGGAATACTCACTACTGTATTACATCGACCTCTGAAAAATATATTATTTGTTAACACACGAGAGAAAAAGGAATCCAATCCCGAATTTCGTTGTTGGGAAACAAACCCAAATAGTCCGGATCACCACTACCGAATTTGAATTCAAAAGAAAATTAAAAATCGTCGCTGCGGGGGATCAAACTCGTGGGAGTACTCACTGTTAGACGAACACGACTCTCCACAATGGTATGATATTGTCCATATCTGAGATGCTATAATGTTGAGTCATCTTTCGTGCTAGCAGTAAAAGCAAAATCCTCCACGTTAGAAACATCTGGTCGAAACATCTTATTTGAAGTACTGACATTTTGAACTTTATGGCCTGATTTCTTATGTGTAATGACAGATGTGTTGTCATCAAATAGAACTGAATGTCCTCTAGTCATCAAT
>NW_019279026.1:0-720 GCF_002738345.1 Cucurbita maxima | reverse complement strand
AATACATTTGTGGGGAA
This sequence comes from Cucurbita maxima, assembly GCF_002738345.1. Lineage (NCBI taxonomy): Eukaryota > Viridiplantae > Streptophyta > Magnoliopsida > Cucurbitales > Cucurbitaceae > Cucurbita > Cucurbita maxima. Next base: position 703 of record NW_019279026.1, on the reverse strand, counting down.
TGATTAGGCTTGTAGATGTAGAATACAATTTCGAACAACCGGAGTGCATCAAAACAGTAAAAGAGTGTTTCAAATCGAACCCTAATTCAGAAACCCAAATCTGGGACGTTTTAAGTACGTGCTAAAAAAACCGAGTCACGGTCGACATTTTTCAGAACATTTGTGGGGAATAATTAGGCTTGTAGATGTAGAATACAATTTCGAAGAACCGGAGTGAATCAAAACTGTAAAAGAGTGCTTCAAATGTAACCCTACTTCAGAAACCCAAATCTGNGACGTTTGAAGTACGTGCTAAAAAAACCGAGTCACGGTCGACGTTTTTCAACACATTTGTGGTGAATGATTAGGCTTGTGGATGTAGAATACAATTTCGAACCAACGGAGTACGTGCTTAAAAATCCGAGTCACGGTCGACGTTTTTCAACACATTTGTGGGGAATGATTAGGCATGTAGATGTAGAATACAATTTGAACCAACGGAGTACGTGCTAAAAAAACCGAGTCACGGTCAACGTTTTTCAATACATTTGTGGGGAATGATTAGGCTTGTAGATGTAGAATACAATTTCGAACAACCGGAGTGCATCAAAACAGTAAAAGAGTGTTTCAAATCGAACCCTACTTCAGAAACCCAAATCTGGGACGTTTGAAGTACGTGCTAAAAAAACCGAGTCACGGTCGACGTTTTTCAACACATTTGTGG
>NW_019279025.1:0-729 GCF_002738345.1 Cucurbita maxima | reverse complement strand
GCACTCCATTTCTTAGAAATAATATTCTAAATCATCAAGCCTGATCATACCTACCAAAAATTTCGAAAAACGTCGACTGTGACTCGGTTTTTTTAGCACGTACTAACAAGTTTCCTGTTTGGGTTTCTGAAGAAGGGTTCGATTTGAAGAACTCATTTAGTTTTTTATGCACTCCGTTTCTTAGAAATAATATTCNAAATCATCAAGCCTTATCATTCTTCAAAAAAATTTCGAAAAACGTCAACTGTGACTCTGTGTTTTCGGCACGTACTAACAACTTCCCTATTTGGGTTTCCGAAGAAGGGTTCGATCTGAAGAACTCTTATACTGTTTTATGCACTACGTTTCTTAGAAAAATATTCTAAATCATCAAGCCTTATCATTCCTACCAAAATTTTCGAAAAACGTCGACTGTGACTCGGTTTTTTTAGCATGTACTAACAAGTTCCCTGTTTGGGTTTCCGAAGAAGGGTTCGATTTGAAGAACACTTTTACTGTTTTATGCACTCCGTTTCTTAGAAATAATATTCTAAATCATCAAGCCTTATCATTCCTACCAAAATTTTCGAAAAACGTCGACTGTGACTCGGTTTTTTTAGCATGTACTAACAAGTTCCCTGTTTGGGTTTCCGAAGAAGGGTTCGATTTGAAGAACACTTTTACTGTTTTATGCACTCCGTTTCTTAGAAATAATATTCTAAATCCTCAAGCCTTATCATTCCTCACAAA
>NW_019279024.1:0-729 GCF_002738345.1 Cucurbita maxima | reverse complement strand
GACCGTGACTCGGTTTTTTTAACACGTACTTCAAACGTCCCAGACTTGGGTTTCCGAAGTAGGGTTCGATTTGAAGAACTATTTTAGTGTTTTATGCACACCGTTTCTTCGAAATCCTATGCTAAATAATCAAGCCTAATCATTCCTCACAAATCTTTCGAAAAACAAAGACCGTGACTCGGTTTTTTTAACACGTACTTCAAACGTCCCAGACATGGGTTTCCGAAGTAGGGTTCGATTTTAAGAACTCTTTTACTGTTTTATGCATACCGTTTCTTCGAAATCCTATTCTAAATCATCAAGCCTAATCATTCCTAACAAATCTTCCAAAAAATGTCGACCGTGACTCGGTTTTTTAAGCACGTACTTGAAACGTCTCAGATATGGGTTTCCGAAGTAAGGTTCGATTTGAAGAACTATTTTACTGTTTTATGCACACCGTTTCTTCGAAATCCTATTCTAAATCATCACGCCTAATCATTCCTCACAAATCTTTCGAAAAACGTCGACCGTGACTCGGTTTTTTTAGCACGTACTTCAAACGTCCCAGATTTGGGTTTCCGAAGTAGGGTTCGATTTGAAGAACTATTTTACTGTTTTATGCACACCGTTTCTTCGAAATCGTATTCTAAATCATCAAGCTTAATCATTCCTCACAAATCTTTCGAAAAACAAAGACCGTGACTCGGTTTTTTTAACACGTACTTCAAACGTCCCAGACTTGGGTTT
>NW_019279023.1:0-730 GCF_002738345.1 Cucurbita maxima | reverse complement strand
TACTTTAAATCGAACCCTTCTTCGGAAACCCAAACACGGAAGTTTTTAGTACGTGCTAAAAAACCGAGTCACGGTCGACGTTTTTCGAAATTTTTATGAGGAATGATAAGGCTTGATGATTTAGAATTTTATATCTAAGAAACGGAGTGCATAAAACAGTAAAAGAGTTCGTCAAACCGAACCCTTCTTCGGAAACCCAAACAGGGAAGTTCTTAGTACGTGCTAAAAAAACCGAGTAACGGTCGAAATTTTTCGAAAGTTTTGTGAGGAATGATAAGGCTTGATGATTTAGAATATTATTTATAAGAAACGGAGTGCATAAAACANGAATATTATATCTAAGAAACGGAGTGCAGAAAACAGTAAAAGAGTTCGTCAAACCGAACCCTTCTTCGGAAACCCAAACAGGGAAGTTGTTAGTACGTGCTAAAAAAACCGAGTCACGGTTGACATTTTTCGAAAGTTTTGTGAGGAATGATAAGGCTTGATGATTTAGAATATTATTTCTAAGAAACGGAGTGCATAAAACAGTAAAAGAGTTCGTAAAACCGAACCCTTCTTCGGAAACCCAAACAGGGTAGTTGTTAGTACGTGCTAAAAAAACCGAGTCACGGTTGACATTTTTCGAAAGTTTTGTGAGGAATGATAAGGCTTGATGATTTAGAATATTATTTCTAAGAAACGGAGTGCATAAAACAGTCAAAGAGTTCGTCAAATCGAACCCTTCTTC
>NW_019279022.1:452-730 GCF_002738345.1 Cucurbita maxima | reverse complement strand
ATGATTTAGAATATAGTTTCGAAGAAACGGAGAGCATAAAAAAGTAAAAGAGTTCTTTAAATCGAACCCTACTTCGGAAACACAAATTGGGAACGTTTGAAGTACGTGCGAAAAAAACCGAGTCACTATCAACGATTTTTGAAAGTTTTGTGAGGAATGATAAGGATTGATGATTTAGAATAAAATTTCGAAGAAACAGAGTGCATAACAAAGTAAAAGAGTTCTTCAAATCGAACCCTACTTCGAAAACCCAAATCTGGGACGTTTGAAGTATGTGC
>NW_019279022.1:227-445 GCF_002738345.1 Cucurbita maxima | reverse complement strand
ACGTTTTTGAAGTATGTGCGAAAAAAACGAGTCATTTTCGACGATTTTCGAAAGTTTTGCGAGGAATGATTAGGCTTGATGATTTAGAATATAGTTTCGAAGAAACGGAGTGCATAAAACAGTAAAAGAGTTCTTCAAATCGTACCCTACTTCGAAAACACAAATCGGGGACGTTTGAAGTACGTGCAGAAAAACACCTAGTCCCTTTCGACGATTTT
>NW_019279022.1:0-222 GCF_002738345.1 Cucurbita maxima | reverse complement strand
CTTTCGACGATTTTCGAAAGTTTTGTGAGGAATGATTAGGCTTGATGATTTAGAATATAGTTTCGAAGAAACGGAGTGCATAAAACAGTAAAAGAGTTCTTCAAATTGAACCCTACTTCGAAAACACAAATCGGGGACGTTTGAAGTACGTGCCAAAAAACACCTAGTCCCTTTGGACGATATTCGAAAGTTTTGTGAGGAATGATTAGGCTTGATGATTTA
>NW_019279021.1:0-730 GCF_002738345.1 Cucurbita maxima | reverse complement strand
TCACAAAACTTATGCCTAAAATTTTTGCTATTGTCAACACAAACGTATTCAAACGTGTAGCTGCTATGAAGGCATAGAAGATAAACTTACGCGTAGTTTTGCACAAAAGTTACGTCAACCTTTAAACTACTTTTATTATCTCGAATCTAAATACGATTAATTGTTGATTAATAGAACTTGATAAATAAATATAACAAATACCTACCACTACTTTAAAAAAAGAATAAAATAAAAAGAAAAGTACCAATTATAGCCTGCCACGTCACTATCTCATTGAATGAATTTAGCATGGAGTCTTTTAATAAAAAAGAAAAGTAGAATAAAGATTGATGCATAAATATTTATTGCGGGTAAAATTGTATATTTGATTAGGGCTAAAAAGTTAGAGGTTCAAATCTTTATTTAATACATCATGAAAGAAACTTTAAATAAACGAGTATGTTGAAGTTTTTTCTTTTGTGAATCTTTTTCCCTTTCGCTCGTTTTTTTCAATCAATCGCGAGGGTTCTAGACCTAGTTGAATTGGATCAAGGATCCTAACCAATTTCGACTAACTTTCTTTGGTTGGCCCTTCCTTTTCTCGTCAATAGACTCTTGACGAATATGATGGAGTTCAGGGACAATCAAGATGTCAAAGATCCTCATTTTGATGGTTCGTAACTTTCTTTCGATCAATCATGTTTGAATTCTTTTAACTGCATATTTCATACTTCCCAATTGTGTTTGAATT
>NW_019279020.1:245-730 GCF_002738345.1 Cucurbita maxima | reverse complement strand
TCTGTTTCTTCAAAATTCTATTCTAAATCATCAAGCCTAATCATTCCCCACAAATCTTTTTAAAAACGTTGACCATGACTCGGTTTTTTTAGCACGTACTTCAAACGTCTCTGATTAGGGTTTTCGACTAGGGTTCGATTTGAAGCACTCTTTTACTGTTTTGATGCACTCTGTTTCTTCAAAATTCTATTCTAAATCATCAAGCCTCATCATTCCCCACAAAAGTTTTGAAAAACGTCGACCGTGACTCGGTTTTTTTAGCACGTACTTCAAACGTCCCAGATTTGGGTTTTCCAATTAGGGTTTGATTTGAAGGACTCTTTTATTGTTTTAATGCACTCCGTTTGTTCGAAATTGTATTCTTCATCATCAATCCTAATCATTCCCCACAAATGTTTTGAAAATCGTCGACCATGACGCGGTTTTTTTACCACGTACTTCAAACGTCCCAGATTTGGGTTTCCGAAGTAGGTTTCGATTTGAAG
>NW_019279020.1:0-227 GCF_002738345.1 Cucurbita maxima | reverse complement strand
CGAAGTAGGTTTCGATTTGAAGCACTCTTTTACTGTTTTGATGCACTCCGTTCGTTGGAAGTTGTATTCTACATCATCAAGCCAAATCATTCCCCACAAATTTTTTGAAAAATGTCGAACGTGACTCGGTTTTTTTAGCACGTACCTCAAACGTTCCTAATTTGGTTTTTCGAATTAGGGTTTGATTTGAAGAACTCTTTTAGTGTTTTGATGCACTCCGTTTCTTT
>NW_019279019.1:568-731 GCF_002738345.1 Cucurbita maxima | reverse complement strand
TTGGGTTTCCGAAGTAGGGTTCGATTTGAAGAACTATTTTACTGTTTTATGCACACCGTTTCTTCGAAATCCTATTCTAAATCATCAAACCTAATCATTCCTCACAAATCTTTCGAAAAACAAAGTCCGTGACTCGGTTTTTTTAACACGTACTTCAAACGTC
>NW_019279019.1:0-563 GCF_002738345.1 Cucurbita maxima | reverse complement strand
TTTTTTAACACGTACTTCAAACGTCCCAGACTTGGGTTTCCGAAGTAGGGTTCGATTTGAAGAACTATTTTACTGTTTTATGCACACTGTTTCTTCGAAATCCTATTCTAAATCATCAAGCCTAATCATTCTTACAAATCTTTCGAAAAACAAAGACCGTGACTCGGTTTTTTTAACACGTACTTCAAACGTCTCAGACTTGGGTTTCCGAAGTAGGGTTCGATTTGAAGAACTATTTTACTGTTTTATGCACACCGTTTCTTCGAAATCCTGTTCTAAATCATCAAGGCTAATCATTCCTCACAAATCTTTCGAAAAACAAAGACCGTGACTCGGTTTTTTTAACACGTACTTCAAACGTCCCAGACTTGGGTTTCCGAAGTAGGGTTCGATTTGGAGAACTATTTTACTGTTTTATGCACATCGTTTCTTCGAAATCCTATTTAAATCGTCAAACCTAATCATTCCTCACAAATCTTTCGAAAAACAAAGACCGTGACTCGGTTTTTTTAACACGTACTTCAAACGTCCCAGACTTGGGTTTCCGAAGTAGGGTTCGATTT
>NW_019279018.1:0-731 GCF_002738345.1 Cucurbita maxima | reverse complement strand
CCAATTTTTAAGAAACTTTTTGGGGGAATGATTAGGCATGATGATTTTGAATAGTATTTAGAAGAAACGGAGTGTATATTACAGTAAAAAAGTGCTTAAAGTCGAACCCTGATTCGTAAACACCAAATCCGGGACGTTTGAAGAACGTGCTAAAAAAACCGAGTTACTGTCGATTTTTTAAGAAACTTCTTTGGGGAAGGATTAGGCATGATGATTCAGAATAGTATTTTGAAAAAACGGAGTGTATATTTAGTAAAAAAAGTGCTTAAAGTCGAACCCTGATTCGTAAACACCAAAACCGGGACGTGTGAAGAACGTGCTAAAAAACCGAGTAACTGTCCAATTTTTAAGAAACCTTTTCGGGGAATGATTAGGCATGATGATTTATAATAGTATTTTGAAGAAACGGAGTGTATAAAACAGTAAAAAAGTGCTTAAAGTCGAATCCTTATTAGTAAACACCAACACCGTGACGTTTGAAGAACGTGCTAAAAAAACCGAGTTACTTTCGAGTTTTTAAGAAACTTAATTGGGGAATGATTAGGCATGATGATTTAGAATAGTATTTCGAAGAAACGGAGTGTATATTACAGTAGAAAAGTGCTTAAAGTCGAACCCTGATTCGTAAACACCAAAACCGGGACGTTTGAAGAACGTGCTAAAAAAAACCGAGTTACTGTCGAGTTTTTAAGAAACTTTTTTGGGGAATGATTAGGCATGATGATTTAGAA
>NW_019279016.1:0-731 GCF_002738345.1 Cucurbita maxima | reverse complement strand
ACGATTCAAGGAGAATTTTAGGAAAAAGTTCTCTCCCAAGGGAGCTCGACTTAAGAAACAACAAGAGTTCACCCACTTAACACAAGGTGAAGTTTCAATGTACACCCAGGAATTTACGAAACTGAAGGGATTTGTGCCTTCCCTAGTAGACATTGACCAAATATGGCAGAGAAATTTGTCATGGGTCTAGACTCGGAGATCCGCTGCATGGTGTTAACTATAGACCCGAAGACTTATGAAGAGCCGTTGAGAATAGTGAAGACTGTAAAGAAGCCTAGATATGAGGTGCGTCGAGAGCCAACATAGTTTGGCGCAAGTGGCCATATGATTTGAGGCACTCAGCTCGACCACCAGTGCGTAAACCTCGCTATGCAAACTGACCTCCCAATGCTGACAGGTACCCTCCTCTCAACGTATTTATAGACACCATAGAAACCAAGATGGGCTAGAGGAAGAGGAGAGATAGGATAGAACATATGTGGGAAGCTACATAGGGGAAGATGTATGCCCAGAACAAGGGCTTGGTTTCGGTGTGGTCAAGAAGGTCACATTGCCATCAATTGTACGACAACAAATATTGAAAATCTACCACCAAGAGCATTGTAAGAGACTGACAAACAAGTGAATTCTTGTCCTCAAACTAGGTCATATGTGTCTACCAAAAGAGATGAAGTCCGACACAATTGTGACAGTCACATTACCTGTCCTAGGACATTATGCTTTCACTATAT
>NW_019279015.1:0-731 GCF_002738345.1 Cucurbita maxima | reverse complement strand
GGCGTCCAACATGAGCCTCGTCGAGCGTGCGGCGTTGTGGTGACGCCGTCGGGCCATCCTTGGGGCAGCCCTATGTTTTGAAGGTCGCGTGTGGTGCGAGGACATGTTCGGCTGGTTGGAATCGGGTGCCTTTGGGCGTGCGACATGAGACTAGTTGGGCATGGAATGTCGCCTTCCAACTTGTGCTGCCTTCGGGATGGTGGATGGTCGGAACGACGACAAAGCGTGCAAGGTGGGGTGGAGTTGGGTGCCTTCGGGCATCCAACATGAGCCTCGTCGAGCGTGCGGCGTTGTGGTGACGCCGTCGGGCCATCCTTGGGGCAGCCCTATGTTTTGAAGGCGTGTGGTGCCAGAACATGTTCGGCTGGTTGGAATCGGGTGCCTTTGGGCGTGCGACATGAGACCAGTTGGGCATGGAATGTGGCCTTCCAACTTGTGCTGCCTTCGGGATGGTGGATGGTCGGAACGACGACAAAGCGTGCAAGGTGGGGTGGAGTTGGGTGCCTTCGGGCGTCCAACATGAGCCTCGTCGAGCGTGCGGCGTTGTGGTGACGCCGTCGGGCCATCCTTGGGGCAGCCCTATGTTTTGAAGGCGTGTGGTGCGAGAACATGTTCGGCTGGTTGGAATCGGGTGCCTTTGGGCGTGCGACATGAGACTAGTTGGGCATGGAATGTGGCCTTCTAACTTGTGCTGCCTTCGGGATGGTGGATGGTCGGAACGACGACAAAGC
>NW_019279014.1:0-731 GCF_002738345.1 Cucurbita maxima | reverse complement strand
AAACGGAGTGCTTAAAACAGTAAAAGAGTTCTTCAAATCGGACCCTTCTACGGAAACCCAAACAGGGAAGGTTTTAGTACGTGCTAAAAAAACCGAGTCACGGTCGACGTTTTGCGAATGTTTTGTGTGGAATGATAAGGCTTGATGATTTAGAATATTATTTCTGAGAAACGGAGTGCATAAAACAGTAAAAGAGTTCTTCAAATCGAACCCTTCTTTGGAAACCCAAACAGGGAAGGTTTGAGTACGTGCTAAAAAAACCGAGTCACGGTCGACGTTTTTCGAAAGTTTTGTGTAGAATGATAAGGCTTGATGATTTAGAATATAATTTCGAAGAAACAGAGTGCATAAAACAGTAAAAGAGTTCTTCAAATCGAACCCTTCTACGGAAACCCAAACAGGGAAGGTTTGAGTACGTGCTAAAAAAACCGAGTCACGGTCGACGTTTTTCGAAAGTTTTGTGTAGAATGATAAGGCTTGATGATTTAGAATATAATTTCGAAGAAACAGAGTGCATAAAACAGTAAAAGAGTTCTTCAAATCGAACCCTTCTTTGGAAACCCAAACAGGGAAGTTTTGAGTACGTGCTAAAAAAACCGAGTCACGGTCGACGTTTTGCGAAAGTTTTGTGAGGAGTGATAAGGCTTTATGATTTAGAATATTATTTCTGAGAAACGGAGTGCTTAAAACAGTAAAAGAGTTCTTCAAATCGGACCCTTCTACGGAAACCC
>NW_019279013.1:0-732 GCF_002738345.1 Cucurbita maxima | reverse complement strand
TACTGTTTTATGCACTCCGTTTCTTAGAAATAATATTCTAAATCATCAAGCCTTATCATTCCTCACAAAACTTTCGAAAAACGTCGACCGTGACTCGGTTTTTTTAGCACGGACTGAAAACTTCCCTATTAGGGTTTCCGACGAAGGGTTCGAGTTGAAGAACTCTTTTACTGTTTTATGCACTCCGTTTCTTAGAAATAATATTCTAAATCATCAAGCCTTATCATTCCTCACAAAACTTTCGAAAAACGTCGACCGTGACTTTGTTTTTTTAGCACGTACTAAAAACTTCCTTGTTTGGGTTTCCGAAGAAGGGTTCGATTTGAAGAACTCTTTTACTGTTTTATGCACTCCGTTTCTTAGAAATAATATTCTAAATCATCAAGCCTTATCATTCCTCACAAAACTTTCGAAAAACGTCGACCGTGACTCGGTTTTTTTAGCACGTACTAAAAACTTCCCTGTTTGGGTTTCCGAAGAAGGGTTCGAGTTGAAGAACTCTTTTACTGTTTTATGCACTCCGTTTCTTAGAAATAATATTCTAAATCATCAAGCCTTATCATTCCTCACAAAACTTTCGAAAAACGTCGACCGTGACTCGGTTTTTTTAGCACGGACTGAAAACTTCCCTGTTTGGGTTTCCGACGAAGGGTTCGTGTTGAAGAACTCTTTTACTGTTTTATGCACTTCGTTTCTTAGAAATAATATTCTAAATCATCAAGCCTTATCATT
>NW_019279012.1:338-732 GCF_002738345.1 Cucurbita maxima | reverse complement strand
GATAAGGCTTGATGATTTAGAATATTATTTCTAGGAAACAGAGTGCATAAAATAGTCAAAGAGTACTTTAAATCGAACCCTTCTTCGAAAACCCGAACAGGGAAGTTTTTAGTACGTGCTAAAAAAAGTCAAAGAGTACTTTAAATCGAACCCTTCTTCGAAAACCCGAACAGGGAAGTTTTTAGTACGTGCTAAAAAAATCGAGTCACGGTCGACGTTTTTCGAAATTTTTGTGAGGAATGATAAGGCTTGATGATTTAGAATATTATTTCTAAGAAACAGAGTGCATAAAACAGTAAAAGAGTTCGTCAAATCGAACCCTTCTTTTGAAACCCGAACAGGGAAGTTTTTAGTACGTGCTAAAAAAACCGAGTCACGGTCCACATTTTTCGAA
>NW_019279012.1:0-319 GCF_002738345.1 Cucurbita maxima | reverse complement strand
TTTTTCGAAAGTTTTGTTTGGAATGATAAGGCTTGATGATTTAGAATATTATTTCTAAGAAACGGAGTGCATAAAACAGTAAAAGAGTTCGTCAAATCGAACCCTTCTTCGGAAACCCGAACAGGGAGGTTTTTAGTACGTGCTAAAAAAACCGAGTCACGGCCACATTTTTGAAAGTTTTGTTTGGAATGTTAAGGCTTGATGATTTAGAATATTATTTCTAAGAAACAGAGTGCAGAAAACAGTCAAAGAGTACTTTAAATCGAACCCTTCTTCGGAAACCCAAACAGGGAAGTTTTTAGTACGTGCTAAAAAACCG
>NW_019279011.1:0-732 GCF_002738345.1 Cucurbita maxima | reverse complement strand
TCGTAACAAGGTTTCCGTAGGTGAACCTGCGGAAGGATCATTGTCGATGCCTAAACACCAAATGACCCGCGAACGTGTTTACGAACCTTTTTGTGTCGGGGGGAGCATTCGTGCGCCCTCTGATGCCTAAACCAAAACCGGCGCAAGTCGCGCCAAGGATCTCAAATGAATAAGCTTTCCCCTTGCCCCGATCTCGGTGTGCGGGGGGCAAAGCATTCTTGTCGTATTACTTATTCACAACGACTCTCGGCAACGGATATCTCGGCTCTCGCATCGATGAAGAACGTAGCGAAATGCGATACTTGGTGTTAATTGCAGGATCCCGCGAACCACCGAGTCTTTGAACGCAAGTTGCGCCCGGAGCCTTCTGGCCGAGGGCACGTCTGCCTGGGCGTCACGCATCGCTGCCCCCCACATACGACAACCGCTTAGGTTTGTTGCACTGGCGGGGGCACAGGTTGGCCTCCCGTGTGCGCCGTCGCACGGATGGCTTAAAATCGAGTCCTCGGCATCTGCTGTCGTGACGCTACGGTGGTTGATTCAACCTCGGTACCGCGTCTCGATCTCAGCTTGCGCGACTCCTGTTGGTGGGCGAGGGAAGAATTTCACGTCGACCCTTTGAACATTGTCCCCAAAGACGATGCTCTCGACGCGACCCCAGGTCAGGCGGGACTACCCGCTGAGTTTAAGCATATTAATAAGCGGAGGAAAAGAAACTTACAAGGATTCCCT
>NW_019279010.1:0-732 GCF_002738345.1 Cucurbita maxima | reverse complement strand
ACGTTTGAAGTACGTGCTAAAAAACCGAGTCACGGTCGACGTTTTTCAAAACTTTTGTGGGGAATGATTCGTCATAATGATTTATTATTGAATTTTGAAGAATCATAGTGCATAAAATAGTAAAAGAGTGCTTCAAATCGAACCCTACTTCGAAACACTAATCAGGGACGTTTGAAGTACGTGCTAAAAAACCCGAGTCACGGTCGACATTTTTAAAACTTTTGTAGGGAATGATTAGGCTTGATGATGTAGAAAAGAATTTCCAACAAGCGGAGTGCATCAAAACAGCAAAAGAGTCCTTCAAATCGAAACCTAATTCGAAAACCCAAATTTGGGACGTTTGAAGTATGTGGTAAAAAAACCGAGTCACGGTCGACATTTTTAAAACGTTTTGTGGGGAATGATTAGGCTTTATGATTTAGAATAGAATTTCAATGAAACGGAGTGCATAAAATAGTAAAAGTGTGCTTCAAAATGAGCCCTACTTCGGAAACCCAAATCTGGGACGTTTGAAGTACGTGCTAAAAAAACCGAGTCACGGTCGACGTTTGTTGGAGTTTTGTGGGGAATGAATAGGCTTGTAGATGTAGAATACAATTTCGAACCAACGGAGTGCATCAAAACAGTAAAAGAGTGCTACAAATCGAACCCTACTTCGAAAACCCAAATCTGGGACGTTTGAAGTACGTGCTAAAAAAACCGAGTCACGGTCGACGTTTTTCAAAACTTTTG
>NW_019279009.1:253-733 GCF_002738345.1 Cucurbita maxima | reverse complement strand
AATGAGAACCCCTCCCCCGCTCACGCCCATCGCGTTTCGATCATGCCGCCCCGCATGCGTTAAATCCGATTTTGTGCGCATGGCATGTCGGTGCGATCATACCAGCACTAATGCACCGGATCCCATCCGAACTCCGCAGTCAAGCGTGCTTGGGCGAGAGTAGTACTAAGTTGGGTGACCACTTGGGAAGTCCTCGTGTTGCACCCCTTTTTTTCTTTCAATTTCTCCCAGTTCTTTTCTTCCTTTCTCTACAAATGAGAACCCCTCCCCCGCTCACGCCCATCGCGTTTCGATCATGCCGCCCATCGCGTTTCGATCATGCCGCCCCGCATGCGTTAAATTCGATTTTGTGCGCATGGCATGACGGGTGCGATCATACCAGCACTAATGCACCGGATCCCATCAAAACTCCGCAGTTAAGCGTGCTTGGGCGAGAGTAGTACTAAGTTGTGTGACCACTTGGGAAGTCCTCGTGTTGCA
>NW_019279009.1:0-237 GCF_002738345.1 Cucurbita maxima | reverse complement strand
TGTTGCACCCCTTTTTTTCTTTCAATTTCTCCCACCCCTTTTTTTCTTTCAATTTCTCCCAGTTCTTTTCTTCCTTTCTCTACAAATGAGAACCCCTCCCCCGCTCACGCCCATCGCGTTTCGATCAAGCCGCCCCGCATGCGTTAAATCCGATTTTGTGCGCAAGGCATGTCGGGTGCGATCATACCAGCACTAATGCACCGGATCCCATCAGAACTCCGCAGTTAAGCGTGCTTG
>NW_019279008.1:0-732 GCF_002738345.1 Cucurbita maxima | reverse complement strand
ATAATATTCTAAATCATCAAGCCTTATCATTCCTGACAAAACTTTCGACAAAAGTCGACCGTGACTCGGGTTTTTTAGCACGTACTACAAACTTCCCTGTTTGGGTTTCCGATTAAGGGTTCGATTTAAAGAACTCTTTTACTATTTTGTGCACTCCGTTTCTTAGAAATAATATTCTAAAGAATCAAGCCTTATCATTCCTGACAAAACTTTCGACAAACGTCGACCGTGACTCGGTTTTTTTAGCACGTACTACAAACTTCTCTGTTTGGGTTTCCGAAGAAGGGTTCCATTAGAAGAACTCTTTTACTTTTTTATGCACTCCGTTTCTTAGAAATAATATTCTGAATCGTCAAGCCTTATCGTTCCTCACAAGACTTTCGAAAAAAAAACGAAGATCGTGACTCGGTTTTTCTAGCACGAACTGAAAACTTCCCTATTTGGGTTTCAAAAGAAGGGTTCGATTTGAAGAACTCTTTTACGGTTTTGTGCACTCCGTTTCTTAGAAATAATATTCTAAATCATCAAGCCTTATCATTCCTGACAAAACTTTCGACAAACGACGATCGTGACTCGGTTTTTTTAGCACGTACTACAAACTTCCTTGTTTGGGTTTCCGAAGTAGGGTTTCATTAGAAGAACTCTTTTACTTTTTTATGCACTCCGTTTCATAGAAATAATATTCTAAATCGTCAAGCCTTATCGTTCCTCACAAGACTTTCGAAAAAAAAA
>NW_019279007.1:0-732 GCF_002738345.1 Cucurbita maxima | reverse complement strand
CGCTACATATATACGATATATTTAACCGCATTTTTGTTTTATTTACGAATTAAACAAAAAGAAAGAATCTGAGATATTTAAATAAGATTTAATATCTTAATGAAATATGAGCCGGAATAAATTGGGATTGTCATTTAAATTAATATTAAATATTAATTAAATAGTTTAATTAATCATTTAATATTACTTTAATTTGAAATTAATAATTCAAATTGATTATTAAATCAATATGAAGAAAGTCAACATGTTGACTTCGTTTAATGGAAAAATCCATGTTAGTGGAATTTTGAGGTGTCAAAATTTGGTTTAACCAAACTTGCATGCTTTCCAAATAAACCCCAAAAATTTGAGTAGAATTTTGAGTGTCAACATTTGGTTAACTCAAGCATGCATGCTTGTCACATAATCCCAAACATTTGAGTGGAATTTTGAGTGTCAAAATTTGGTGATCTCAAATTTGCATGAACATGCAAACATAAACATTTGAGTGGAATTTTGAGTGTCAAAATTTGGTGATCTCAAATTTGCATGAACATGCAAACATGACTATAAATAGAGTGATCATAATACATGAAAGGTCTTCTTATTGGTGAAAAACCTTGAGGAAAACCTCTCACAAACACTCTCTTCATATATACAAAATCCCTCCCAACTTTATTCACTCACCGGATTCCACAATCCCGTTCTTAGGGCGGAGGATAGTGGAGAAGACACTAGTAGTGGTTCGAAACC
>NW_019279006.1:0-732 GCF_002738345.1 Cucurbita maxima | reverse complement strand
GAGTTCTTCAAATCGAACCCTACTTCGTAAACCCAAATCGTGGAAGTTTGAAGTACGTGCTAAAAAAACCGAGTCACGATTGTCGTTTTTCGAAAGTTTTGTGAGGAATGATAAGGCTTGATGATTTCTCATATTATTTCTAAGAAACGGAGTGCATAACACCGTCAACAGAGTACTTCAAATCGAACCCTATTTCGGAAACCCAAATCTTGGAAATTTGAAGTACGTGCTAAAAAAACCGAGTCACGATCATCGTTTTTCAATAATTTTGTGAGGAATGATAAGGCTTGATGATTTATCATATTATTTCTATGAAACGGAGTGCATAAAAACGTCAACAGAGTTCTTCAAATCGAACCCTACTTCGAAAACCCAAATCCTGGAAGTTTGAAGTACGTGCTAAATAAACCGAGTCACGATCGTCGTTTTTCGAAGGTTTTGTGAGAAATGATAAGGCTTGATGATTTAGAATATTATTTCTAAGAAACGGAGAGCATAAAACCGTCAACAAAGTTCTTCAAATCGAACCCTACTTCGGAAACCCAAATCGTGGAAGTTTGAAGTACGTGCTAAAAAACCGAGTCACGATCGTCGTTTTTCGAAGGTTTGTGAGAAATGATAAGGCTTGATGATTTAGAATATTATTTCTAAGAAACGGAGTGCATAAAACCGTCAACAGAGTTCTTCAAATCGAACCCTACTACGGAAACCCAAATCTGGGAAATTTGAAGT
>NW_019279005.1:0-733 GCF_002738345.1 Cucurbita maxima | reverse complement strand
TCTCAATACAGTAATTGTCGCAAACCCTATGTAAATAATTTAACAGCGGTCTAGTCTAAAAGATATAATAATAATGATTATTTCTCATGGATTTCATTAACAAAGAAAATAAATGAAATAATGATGACACATTCCATAAAAAACATAATATATAGCCCATACTAAGGGCATTTGGTCTAGTGGTATGATTCTTGCTTTGGGTGCAAGAGGTTGTCCAAAAGAAAAAAAGCACTAAAATAATTAATTATCAGGTTTATGAAAAAGAAATTGTCATTCTTTTGTCGTTTAAAATCCATACTAAGGGCATTTGGTCTAGTGGTATGATTCTTGCATAGTGGTATGATTCTTGCTTTGGGTACAAAAGGTCTCGAGTTCGATTCTCTGAATGCCCCTCCAAAAGAAAAAAAGCACTAAAATAATCATCAAGCAGGTTTCAGATAGCTGAAGTCATCATAGCCTCTCCGTACACGCAATCTCGAAGCCCAATTACCTCACGGACTGTCTCCTCAACCCTTGCGAGTAATGAGTGCACCCTTGCGAGTAATGAGTGCTTGGTAAGAGAGAATGTTGAATGAGAAAGACATTTGATTACGGTAACATCCGCAACTACGAGTCCATTCTTGTCTTGTTGGTTTGTTGTACTATTCTATACCTCTCTCGATTGATCGAAAGACGTTCGAAAGCTGGGAGGGCCTATCGTGAGGGAACTTTCCTTTTCATGGTAGGCAAATTT
>NW_019279004.1:0-733 GCF_002738345.1 Cucurbita maxima | reverse complement strand
TTACGTGCTAAAAAAACTGAGTCACGATCGTCGTTTTTCGAAAGTTTTGTGAGGAATGATAAGGCTTGATGATTTATCAAATTATTTCTAAGAAACGGAGTGCATAAAAACGTCAACAAAGTTCTTCGAATCGAACCCTACTTCGGAACCCCAAATCTGGGATGTTTTAAGTACGTGCTGAAAAAACTGAGTCACGATCGTCGTTTTTCGAAAGTTTTGTGAGGAATGATAAGGCTTGATGATTTATCATATTATTTCTAAGATACGGAGAGCATAAAACCGTCAACAGTGTTCTTCAAACTGAACCCTACTTCGGAAACCCAAATCGTGGAAGTTTGAAGTACGTGCAAAAAAAACCGAGTCACGATCGTCGTTTTTCGAAAGTTTTGTGAGGAATGATAAGGCTTGATGATTTAAAATAATATTTCTAAGAAACGGAGTGCATAAAACCGTCAACAGTGTTCTTCAAATCGAACCCTACTTCGGAAACCCAAATCGTGGAAGTTTGAAGTACGTGCTATAAAAACCGAGTCACGATCGTCGTTTTTCGAAAGTTTTGTGAGGAATGATAAGGCTTGATGATTTATCATATTATTTCTAAGAAATATTTTGCGTAAAACCGTAAACAGAGTTCTTCAAATCGAACCCTACTTCGGAAACCCAAATCGTGGAAGTTTGAAGTACGTGCAAAAAAAACCGAGTCACGATCGTCGTTTTTCGAAAGTTTTGTGAG
>NW_019279003.1:0-733 GCF_002738345.1 Cucurbita maxima | reverse complement strand
AGCAGCGCCCCCATCGCCCTTGCGCGCACATCATGCCCGCCAACACCTGCGCGCGCTACCGCTAGGAGGTTAACCCGCGCGCGCTACCCCCGTGCACACGCCGAGCCCCATCCTACGCTGCGCGCGAGACGTGTCCTACCAACAGCATATCAAAAGTGTTGGATTTTACCTCCATTAAAAAACAAAAAAAAAAACACCACACCCAATGATGTGGCAGCGAAAGAATGCTTATCTCAAATGCATATTTCATACCGGAGCAAGTACGTTACACCAAGACGTCCACCATGACCTTGTGCTTACAGCCATCACCCATTAATTGCGAAAGTACGTGTGGAGTGGTCGGTTTGCCGTAATTTTTTTGTTGGGAGCTAAGCAAGATGGAAGAATGATTCCCACAAAATTTCTAGAGCAAGTACACTACACCATGACCTTGTGCTCACAACCATCACCCATTAATTGCGAAAGTACGTGTGGAGTGATCGGTTTGCTGTAATTTTTTTCCTGGGAGATAAGCAAGATGAAAGAATGATTCCCACAAAATTTCAGATTTTTTTGACGGCTGTAGCTATTTTTTCTAATTTCGCATTATTTAATGTTGAAAAATTTATTAAAAAAAATTGGTCGGTTGAAAAGTCATGAAACTTGATTTATAGACCCATGAGAATGTCCCATTCGTGAATCAGTCGAGTTCCCGGAAAAAACATGGTAAAACTCGAGATATTCGACCGTATGA
>NW_019279002.1:0-733 GCF_002738345.1 Cucurbita maxima | reverse complement strand
TTCGACTTTAAGCACTTTTTTACTCTATTATACCCTCCGTTTCTTTGAAATACTATTCTAAATCATCATGCCTAATCATTCCCCCAAAAAGTTTCTTAAAAAATGGACAGTTACTCGGTTTTTTAGCACGTGCTTCAAACGTCCCGGTTTTGGTGTTTCCGAATTAGGGTTCGACTTTAAGCACTTTTTTACTGTATTATACACTCCGTTTCTCCGAAATCCTATTCTAAATCATCATGCCTAATCATTCCCCCAAAAAGTTTCTT
This sequence comes from Cucurbita maxima, assembly GCF_002738345.1. NCBI lineage: Eukaryota > Viridiplantae > Streptophyta > Magnoliopsida > Cucurbitales > Cucurbitaceae > Cucurbita > Cucurbita maxima. The sequence continues at coordinate 467 of NW_019279002.1, read as the reverse complement.
AAAAAATGGACAGTTGCTCGGTTTTTTTAGCACGTGCTTCAAACGTCCCGGTTTTGGTGTTTCCGAATTAGGGTTCGACTTTAAGCACTTTTTTAATGTATTATACACTCCGTTTCTTCGAAATACTATTCTAAATCATCATGCCTAATCATTCCCACAAAAAGTTTCTCAAAAAATGGATAGTTACTCGGTTTTTTTAGCACGTGCTTCAAACGTCCCGGTTTTGGTGTTTCCGAATTAGGGTTCGACTTTAAGCACTTTTTTACTGTATTATACACTCCGTTTCTCCGAAATCCTATTCTAAATCATCATGCCTAATCATTCCCACAAAAAGTTTCATAAAAAATGGATAGTTACTCGGTTTTTTAGCACGTGCTTCAAACGTCCCGGTTTTGGTGTTTCCGAATTAGGGTTCAACTTTAAGCACTTTTTTACTGTATTATACCCAACGTTTCTTTGAAATACTA
>NW_019279001.1:0-733 GCF_002738345.1 Cucurbita maxima | reverse complement strand
GTTCGATTTGAAGAACACTGTTGACGGTTTTATGCACTCCGTTTCTTAGAAATAATATGATAAATCATCAAGCCTTATCATTCCTCACAAAACTTTTGAAAAACGACGATCGTGACTCGGTTTTTTTTTGCACGTACTTCAAACTTCCACGATTGGGTTTCCGAAGTAGGGTTCGATTTGAAGAACACTGTTGACGGTTTTATGCACTCCGTTTCTTAGAAATAATATTTTAAATCATCAAGCCTTATCATTCCTCACAAAACTTTCGAAAAACGACGATCGTGACTCGGTTTTTTTTGCACGTACTTCAAACTTCCACGATTTGGGTTTCCGAAGTAGGGTTCGATTTGAAGAACACTGTTGACGGTTTTCTGCACTCCGTTTCTTAGAAATAATATGATAAATCATCAAGCCTTATCATTCCTCACAAAACCTTCGAAAAACGACGATCGTGAATCGGTTTTTTCAGCACGTACTTAAAACTTCCCAGATTTGGGGTTCTGAAGTAGGGTTCGATTTGAAGAACACTGTTGACGATTTTATGCACTCCGTTTCTTAGAAATAATATGATAAATCATCAAGCCTTATCATTCCTCAAAAAACTTACGAAAAACGTCGATCGTGACTCAGTTTTTTTAGCACGTAATTAAAATTTCCACGATTTGGGTTTCCGAAGTAGGGTTCGATTTGAAGAACACTGTTGACGGTTTTATGCACTCTGTTTCTTAGAAAT
>NW_019279000.1:0-733 GCF_002738345.1 Cucurbita maxima | reverse complement strand
AGTAAAAGAGTTCTTCAAATGGAACCCTTCTTCCGAAACCCTAACAGGGAAGTTTGTAGTACGTGCTAAAAAAACCGAGTCACGGTTGACGTTTGTCGAAAGTTTTGTGAGGAATGATAAGACTTTATGATTTAGAATATTATTTCTAAGAAACGGCGTGCGTAAAAAAGTAAAAGAGTTCTTCAAATTGAACCCTTCTTCGGAAACCCTAACAGGGAAGTTTGTAGTACGTGCTAAAAAAACCGAGTCACGGTCGACGTTTGTCGAAAGTTTTGTGAGGAATGATAAGACTTGATGATTTAGAATATTATTTCTAAGAAACGGAGTGCGTAAAACAGTAAAAGAGTTCTTCAAATGGAACCCTTCTTCCGAAACCCTAACAGGGAAGTATGTAGTACGTGCTAAAAAAACCGAGTCACGGTCGACGTTTGTCGAAAGTTTGGTGAGGAATGATAAGGCTAGATGATTTAGAATATTATTTCTAAGAAACGGAGTGCGTAAAACAGTAAAAGAGTTCTTCAAATGGAACCCTTCTTCCGAAACCATAACAGGGAAGTTTGTAGTACGTGCTAAAAAAACCGAGTCACGGTCTTCGTTTGTCGAAAATTTTGTGAGGAATGATAAGGCTAGATTATTTAGAATATTATTTCTAAGAAACGGAGTGCGTAAAACAGTAAAAGAGTTCTTCAAATGGATCCCTTCTTTCGAAACCCTAACAGGGAAGTTTGTAGTA
>NW_019278999.1:0-733 GCF_002738345.1 Cucurbita maxima | reverse complement strand
TCATAGAAATAAAATGATAAATCATCAAGCCTTATCATTCCTCACAAAACTTTCGAAAAACGACGATCGTGACTTGGTTTTTTAAGCACGTACTTCAAATTTCCCAGATTTGGGTTTCGGAAGTAGGAGTCGATTTGAAGAACTCTGTTGGCGGTTTTATGCACTTCGTTTCTTAGAAATAATATGATAAATCATTAAGCCTTATCATTCCTCACAAAACTTTCGAAAAACGACGATTGTGACTCGGTTTTTTTAGCACGTACTTCAAATTTTTCAAATTTGGGTTTCCGAAGTAGGGTTCGATTTGAAGAATTCTGTTGATGGTTTTATGCACTCTGTTTCATAGAAATAAAATGATAAATCATCAAGCCTTATCATTCCTCACAAAACTTTCGAAAAACGACGATCGTGACTTGGTTTTTTAAGCACGTACTTCAAATTTCCCAGATTTTGGTTTCAGAAGTAGGAGTCGATTTGAAGAACTCTGTTGGCGGTTTTATGCACTTCGTTTCTTAGAAATAATATGATAAATCATCAAGCCTTATCATTCCTCACAAAACTTTCGAAAAACGACGATTGTGACTCGGTTTTTTTAGCACGTACTTAAAATTTTTCAGATTTGGGTTTCCGAAGTAGGGTTCGATTTGAAGAATTCTGTTGATGGTTTTATGCACTCTGTTTCATAGAAATAAAATGATAAATCATCAAGCCTTATCATTCCTCACAAAACTTT
>NW_019278998.1:0-734 GCF_002738345.1 Cucurbita maxima | reverse complement strand
GATTTTTGTTCAAGAATGAAATCTTATTGGAACTGTCCATATCCGTTCATCCTTCGGAACCATATCACATCCCGGATCTGATGAAATAGGATGAATTGAGACGGTATTTTGTAAATACGTAATTATTTTGAATATAGTTTTTTTCTTTCCGTAATTTTAACGGAACTCGAAATTGGACAGCGGTGAACCTGTCATGCCGGTAGTTTGGGATCGAACCCCAACAACGGTAGTTTGAAAAGAAAGTCGGCTAAACAATTGTTTATGAAATCTTGTGTGTTAACATATAATATGTTTTCAGAGGTCGTTGTAGTGGTACAGTGGTGAGTATTTCCGCTTGTCACTCGAGTTATTATGTTCCAAAGGTCGTTGTAATACAAGGGCGAGCATTCCCGCTTGCACTCGAGTGACATGAGTTTGATCCCGAACAACAACAAGTTTAATCTTGTTTTGACAATTTTAGTCGCATTCAAAATTGGATTACTTTTTGTAACGGCGATTGATAAAATCTGATGTGTTAACGAATATTATATTGTTCAAAGTCGTCGTTGTAGAGTGGTTTGTATTCCTGCGAGTTTGATCCGTCGCAGCAGACTGTTTTTAATTTTCTTTTGAATTTGAAATTCGGGATTGGATTTCTTTTTCTCCCGTGTGTTTACAAATAATATATTTTTCAGAGGTCGATGTAATACAGTAGTGAGTATTCCCGCTTGTCACTCGATAGACATGAGTTTGAA
>NW_019278997.1:0-734 GCF_002738345.1 Cucurbita maxima | reverse complement strand
TTTTACTGTTTTATGCACACCGTTTCTTCGAAATCCTATTCTAAATCATCAAGCCTAACCATTCCTCAAAAATCTTTCGAAAAACGTCGACCGTGACTCGGTTTTTTGAGCACGTACTTCAAACGTCTCAGATTTGGGTTTCCAAAGTTGGGTTCGATTTGAAGAACTATTTTACTGTTTTATGCACACCGTTTCTTCGAAATCCTATTCTAAATCATCAAGCCTAATCATTCCTCACAAATCTTTCGAAAAACGTCGGCCGTGACTCAATTTTTTTAGCACGTTCTTCAAACGTCCCAGATTTGGGTTTCCGAACTAGGGTTCGATTTGAAGAACTATTTTACTATTTTATGCACACCGTTTCTTCGAAATCCTATTCTAAATCATCAAGCCTAATCATTCTTCACAAATCTTTCGAAAAACAAAGACCGTGACTCGGTTTTTTTAACACGTACTTCAAACGTCCCAGACTTGGGTTTCCGAAGTAGGGTTCGATTTGAAGAACTGTTTTACTGTTTTATGCACACCGTTTCTTCGAAATCCTATTCTAAATCATCAAGCCTAATCATTCCTCACAAATCTTTCAAAAAATGTCGACCGTGACTCGGTTTTTTTAACACGTACTTCGAACGTCCCAGACTTGGGTTTCCGAAGTAAGGTTCTATTTTAAGAACTCTTTTACTGTTTTATGCACACAGTTTCTTCGAAATCCTATTCTAAATCATCAAGCCTAA
>NW_019278996.1:0-734 GCF_002738345.1 Cucurbita maxima | reverse complement strand
GAGGAATGATAAGGCTTGATGATTTAGAATATTATTTCTAAGAAACGGAGTGCATAAAACAGTAAAAGAGTTCGTCAAATCGAACCCTTCTTCGGAAACCCAAGTTTTTAGTACGTGCTAAAAAAACAGAGTCACGGGCGACGTTTTTCGAAAGTTTTGTAAGGAATGATAAGGCTTGATGATTTAGAATATTATTTCTAAGAAACGGAGTGCATAAAACAGTAAAAGAGTTCGTCAAATCGAACCCTTCTTCGGAAACCCAAGTTTTTAGTACGTGCTAAAAAAACCGAGTCACGGTCGACGTTTTTCGAAAGTTTTGTAAGGAATGATAAGGCTTGATGATTTAGAATATTATTTCTAAGAAACGGAGTGCATAAAACAGTAAAAGAGTTCGTCAAATCGCACTCTTCTTCGGAAACCCATACAAGGAAATTTTTAGTACGTGCTAAAAAAACCGAGTCACGGTCGTCGTTTTTCCAAAGTTTTGTGAGGAATGATAAGGCTTGATGATTTAGAATATTATTTCTAAGAAACGGAGTGCATAAAACAGTAAAAGAGTTCTTCAAATCGAACCCTTCTTCGGAAACCCAAACACGGAAGTTTTTAGTACGTGCTAAAAAAGCCGAATCACGGTCGACGTTTTTCAAAATTTTGCTGCGAAATGATAAGGCTTGATGATTTAGAATATTATTTCTAAGAAACGGAGTGCATAAAACAGTAAAAGAGTTCTTCAA
>NW_019278995.1:0-734 GCF_002738345.1 Cucurbita maxima | reverse complement strand
GAAACCCAAACAGGGAAGTTTTCGGTCCGTGCTAAACAAACCGAGTCACGGTCGACATTTTTCAAAAGTTTTATGAGGAATGATAAGGATTGATGATTTAGAATATTATTTCTAAGAAACGGAGTGCTTAAAACAGTAAACGAGTTCTTCAACTCGAACCCTTCTTCGGAAACCCAAACAGGGAAGTTTTCGGTCCGTGCTAAACAAACCGAATCACGGTCGACGTTTTGCGAAAGTTTTCTGAGGAATGATAAGGCTTGATGATTTAGAATATTATTTCTAAGAAACGGAGTGCATAAAACAGTAAAAGAGTTCTTCAACTTGAACCCTTCTTCGGAAACCGAAACAGGGAAGTTTTCAGTCCGTGCTAAAAAAGTCGAGTCACGGTCGACGTTTTGCGAAAGTTTTCTGAAGAATGATTAGGCTTGATGATTTAGAATATTATTTCTAAGAAACGGAGTGCATAAAACAGTAAATAGTTCTTCAACTCGAACCCTTCTTCGGAAACCCAAACAGGGATGTTTTTAGTACGTGCTAAAAAAACTGAGTCACGGTCGACGTTTTTCGAAAGTTTTGAGAGGAATGATAAGGATTTATGATTTAGAATATTATTTCTAAGAAACGTAGTGCATAAAACAGTAAAAGAGTTCTTCAAATCAAACCCTTCTTTGGAAACCCAAACAGGGAAGGTTTTAGTACGTGCTAAAAAAACCGAGTCACGGTCGACGTTTTTC
>NW_019278994.1:0-734 GCF_002738345.1 Cucurbita maxima | reverse complement strand
CTTCTTGAATGCAATTTTGATCGGCTCTAGTATCTAAGAGAGCCTTTAGTGTAATTTTGAAATCATAAATTTTCAAGGTAATGAGAGCGTACCATTTTTGATATTGAGAAGTGGTGATGACTCCAACGAAGGAACTTTGAAAATCATCTTCGTCCAGGTTTGGTTACGTCATTTCCTTTTGTTCGGTCTGCCTTTCTTGAAGGTTTAGAATTTCTTGGCGAAGCATATAGGATTCTGACCTGGTTTCAGATCTTAATACCTGTACTTCTTGTTTGAGATTATTAATCTCTTTGTAGGTCTTGAGTAGTGAGTTCTCTCCGTCTTTCAAACATTTGGAGAACTGAAGTCTATAGGGATTTCTTTCTTCCCTTTAAGGTGGTTTAGAGATTGTCATAGCATCTCTAAGTCGTTGAGCAATTTTCTGTTGAATTTATGGATCTTGAATTTTCTCTACCACCTCAAGTAGAATTTCTTGATCCTTTGTAAGGATGTTTATGCATCCTTCGCACGTCCTTCCTTCTTGTTCTGATTCGTATTCTGTGCTAGAATATGAATCGGATCCTTCTTGAAGTTTGAGGATATCTCCCTCGCTTGATTGTTCTGAGCCAGTTAGAGTTAGCCGTAGTAGCTGATTTTTCAGCTCTTGATCTATATCCAACTCGTTGATCTTTCCTCTGATTGGACACTTGTTAGCATGATGTCCTTCTTCTCGACATTTGAAGCAAGTTTTCTTT
>NW_019278993.1:0-733 GCF_002738345.1 Cucurbita maxima | reverse complement strand
GAAATTCTATTCTAAATCATCAAGCCTAATCATTCCCCCCAAAACTTCCAAAAAACGTCGACCGTGACTCGGTTTTTTTAGCACGTACTTGAAACGTCCCAGATTCGGGTTTCCGAAGTAGGGTTCGTTTTCAAGCACACTTTTACTGTTTTATGCACTCCGTTTCTTCGAAATTCTATTCTAAATCATCAAGCCTAATCATTCTCCACAAAACTTCCAAAAAATGTCGACCGTCAATCGGTTTTTTTAGCACGTACTTCAAACGTCCCAGATTTGGGTTTCCGAAGTTGGGTTCGATTTGCAGCACAATTTTTCTGTTTTATGCACTCCGTTTCTTCGAAATTCAATTCTGAATCATCAAGCCTAATCATTCCCCACAAAACTTCCAAAAAATGTCGACCGTCAATCGGTTTTTTAGCACGTACTTCAAACGTCGCAGATTTGGGTTTCCGAAGTAGGGTTCAATTTGCAGCACACTNGGGTTTTCGAAATAGGGTTCGATTTGAAGATCTCTTTTACTGTTTTGATGCACTCTGTTTCTTCAAAATTCTATTCTAAATCATCAAGCCTAATCATTCCCCACAAATGTTTTTAAAAACGTTGACCATGACTCGGTTTTTTTAGCACGTACTTCAAACGTCCCAGATTTGGGTTTTCCAATTAGGGTTTGATTTGAAGGACTCTTTTATTGTTTTATGCACTCCGTTTGTTCGAAATTGTATTCTTCATCATC
>NW_019278992.1:0-734 GCF_002738345.1 Cucurbita maxima | reverse complement strand
TCATGGGGATGTAGCTCAGATGGTAGAGCGCTCGCTTCGCATGTGAGAGGTACGGGGATCGATACCCCGCATCTCCAAAAATTAGACTACTTATTATTAAATATATTGTTTCTTTTCAATTTTTCCTAATTCATGACCTGTTGTGTAGCAATATTTCTTCATTTTCACTATTATTGATGACGAAAAATTTAGGGTATTCATGACCTGTTGTGTAGCAATATTTCTTCATTTTCACTATTATTGATGACGAAAAATTTAGGGTTTTGTGATGCAAAAATTGTGGGGATGCAGCTCAGATGGTAAAGGGCTCGCTTAGCATGCGAGAGGTACAGGGATCGATACCCCGCATCTCCAAAAGAAAGAAGTGATTTTTATAAGTATGAGTTAATTTAACATGTTATGTATAAGGTGGGTACAAGAGAAAAAGAAAAGATACTTATATAAGGAGGACTTACTCCTTCACAATTGCAATATCTGACCAAGAGGTACGGGGATCGATATCCCGCATCTCCAAAAGAGAGAAATGATTTTTTTAAGTATGAGTTAATTTAACATGTTATGTATAAGGTGGGTAGGAGAGAAAAGAAAAGATACTTATATAAGGAGGACTTCTTCACAATTGCAATATCTGACCAATGAATATAATGGTGATTTATAGCTTCTATCACAATAATATAAAATTTGGGAACAAAGCCTATATGAGACTGAAAAGACCGTTCACCACCCGCTTGTAA
>NW_019278991.1:281-734 GCF_002738345.1 Cucurbita maxima | reverse complement strand
TAATCATTCCCCAAAAAAGTTTCTTAAAAACTCGACAGTAACTCGGTTTTTTTTAGCACGTTCTTCAAACGTCCCGGTTTTGGTGTTTACGAATCAGGGTTCGACTTTAAGCACTTTTCTACTGTTTTATACACTCCGTTTCTTCGAAATACTATTCTAAATCATCATGCCTAATCATTCCCCGAAAAAGTTTCTTAAAAATTGGACAGTTACTCGGTTTTTTAGCACGTTCTTCAAACGTCCCGGTTTTGGTGTTTACGAATCAGGGTTCGACTTTAAGCACTTTTTTACTGTAATATACACTCCGTTTCTTCTAAATACTATTCAAAATCATCATGCCTAATCATTCCCCCAAAAAGTTTCTTAAAAATTGGACAGTTACTAGGTTTTTTTAGCACGTTCTTCAAACGTCCCGGTTTTGGTGTTTACGAATTAGGATTCGACTTTAAGCAC
>NW_019278991.1:0-237 GCF_002738345.1 Cucurbita maxima | reverse complement strand
TTTTTTAGCACGTTCTTCAAACGTCCCGGTTTTGGTGTTTACGAATTAGGATTCGACTTTAAGCACTTTTTTACTGTTTCATACACTCCGTTTCTTCGAAATTCTATTTGAAATCATCATGCCTAATCATTCCCCCAAAAAGTTTCTTAAAAACTCGACAGTAACTCGGTTTTTTTTAGCACGTTCTTCAAACGTCCCGGTTTTGGTGTTTACGAATCAGGGTTCGACTTTAAGCAC
>NW_019278990.1:0-735 GCF_002738345.1 Cucurbita maxima | reverse complement strand
TGGGTTTTCGAAGTAGGGTTCGATTTGAAGCACACTTTTACTGTTTCATGCACTCCGTTTCTTCGAAATTCTATTCTAAATCATCGAGCCTAATCATTCCCCCGAAAACTTCCAAAAAACGTCGACCTGACTCGGTTTTTTTAGCACGTACTTCAAACGTCCCAGATTTGGGTTTCCGAAGTAGGGTTCGATTNTTTGAAGCACACTTTTACTGTTTCATGCACTCCGTTTCTTCGAAATTCTATTCTAAATCATCGAGCCTAATCATTCCCCCCAAAACTTCCAAAAAACGTCGACCGTGACTCGGTTTTTTTAGCACGTGCTTCAAACGTCCCAGATTTGGGTTTCCGAAGTAGGGTTCGATTTGAAGCACACTTTTACTGTTTCATGCACTTTGTTTCTTCGAAATTCTATTCTAAATCATCGAGCCTAATCATTCCCCCCGAAATTTGCAAAAAACGTCGACCGTGACTCGGTTTTTTTAGCACGTACTTCAAACGTCCCAGATTTGGGTTTCCGAAGTAGGGTTCGATTTGAAGCACACTTTTACTGTTTCATGCACTCCGTTTCTTCGAAATTCTATTCTAAATCATCGAGCCTAATCATTCCCCCCAAAACTTCCAAAAAACGTCGAACGTGACTCGGTTTTTTTAGCACGTACTTCAAACGTCCCAGATTTGGGTTTCCGAAGTAAGGTTCGATTTGAAGCACACTTTTACTGTTTCATGCACTCCG
>NW_019278989.1:0-735 GCF_002738345.1 Cucurbita maxima | reverse complement strand
ATTTAAGCATACACTGCTATTGTTCGTTCAGTCTGAATTTTGCATGGTTGACTTGTTCACTGGATTAGAACAAATGTCACATAATTATTGTCTCACTACTGCAAGAGTGCGATTGTGACACTTGTCTCTCTTTCAATTGTGGGCCGCATCTTCTGACTAGTTACGTGAGTTTGGCATGGAGCATATGTGTAGGTTGAAAAAGAAATGGTTGGATGTAGACTGTGAATAAGGGTTGGGCCACGAAAGGTTTTTTTTTTTACCACATATGGACTTTGGGCTAGAGAGTCTTAAATTTGGGTTCGTTTGAAAAATTTTGGTTCGTGTTTTAGTTCAAACGAACCCAAATTAAACCTACTAGTTCCTTCTTCCTTGCACGACTCACTCATATTGTCTGTTCTATCTCTTCTTGCTCTCTGAAACTTTTTTAAAGGCTATTGTTCACCGATTATTTGGGAGCATCTTCCTTAAAAGGATTGTGACCACAGATGATCTATGTAGAAAATTTATACCAATTTCCTAAAACCTTTAGCGGACAACATACCCAAAACAGATGCGCTACACCTTGTCTCACCCCTCCGGAGCATATAGATCCACCCAATCGATGAACGCTCAAACCAAACTCGCCCATACTTTTTGGCACAGGGATGCGAGAACCAATCCGAGTAATCTACAATGGGGAGACCCCTTAAAGAAACAAACGAGAATGACTCGGTTGATAGCAGGGTTAAAGAAAAG
>NW_019278988.1:0-735 GCF_002738345.1 Cucurbita maxima | reverse complement strand
ACTTTCGAAAAAAGTAGATCGTGACTCGGTTTTTTTATCACGTACTAAAAACTTCCCTGTTTGGGTTTCCGAAGAAGGGTTCGATTTGAAGAACTCTTTTACTCTTTTATGCACTCCGTTTCTTAGACATAATATTTTAAATCATCAAGCCTTATCATTCCTCACAAAACTTTCAAAAAAGTAGATCGTGACTCGGTTTTTTTAGCACGTACTACAAACTTCCCTGTTTGGGTTTCCGAAGAAGGGTTCGATTTGAAGAACTCTTTTACTGTTTTATGCACTCCGTTTCTTAGAAATAATATGTTAAATGATCAAGCCTTATCATTCCTCACAAAACTTTCAAAAAACCGAGTCACGGTCGTCGTTTTACAAGTGTCTTGTGAGGAATGATATGGCTAGATGATGTAGAATATTATTTCTACGAAACGGAGTGCATAAAAGAGTAAAAGAGTTCTTCAAATGGAACCCTTCTTCGGAAACCCAAACAGGGAAGTTTTTAGCACGTACTACAAACTTCCCTGTTTGGGTTTCCGAAGAAGGGTTCGATTTGAAGAACTCTTTTACCCTTTTATGCACTCCGTTTCTTAGAAATAATATTCTAAATCATTAAGCCTCATCATTTCTCACAAAACTTTCGAAAAAAGTAGATCGTGACTCGGTTTTTTTATAACGTACTAAAAACTTCCCTGTTTGGGTTTCCTAAGAAGGGTTTGATTTGAAGAACTCTTTTACTGT
>NW_019278987.1:0-735 GCF_002738345.1 Cucurbita maxima | reverse complement strand
TTGAAGAACTCTGTTGACTGTTTTATGCACTCCGTTTCTTAGAAATAATATTCTAAATCATCAAGCCTTATCATTCCTCACAAAACTCTCGAAAAACGAGGATCGGGACTCGGTTTTTTTAGCACGTCTTTCAAACATCCCAGGTTTGGGTTTCCGAAGTAGGGTTCGATTTGAAGAACTCTGTTGACGGTTTTATGCACTCCGTTTCTTAGAAATAATATTCTAAATCATCAAGCCTTATCATTCCTCACAAAACTCTCGAAAAACGACGATCGTGACTCGATTTTTTTAGCACGTACTTCAAACATCCCAGATTTGGGTTTCCGAAGTAGGGTTCGATTTGAAGAACTCTGTTGACGGTTTTATGCACTCCGTTTCTTAGAAATAATATTCTAAATCATCAAGCCTTATCATTCCTTACAAAACTCTCGAAAAACGACGATCGTGACTCGATTTTTTTAGCACGTACTTCAAACAACCCAGATTTGGGTTTCCGAAGTAGGGTTTGATTTGAAGAACTCTGTTGACTGTTTTATGCACTCTGTTTCTTAGAAATAATATTCTAAATCATCAAGTCTTATCATTCCTCACAAAACTTTCGAAAAACGACGATCGTGACTCGGTTTTTTTAGCACGTACTTCAAACATACCAGATTTGGGTTTCCGAAGTAGGGTTCGATTTGAAGAACTCTGTTGACGGTTTTATGCACTCCGTTTCTTAGAAATAATATTCTA
>NW_019278986.1:0-735 GCF_002738345.1 Cucurbita maxima | reverse complement strand
TTGTAGAGAAAGGAAGAAAAGAACTGGGAGAAATTGAAAGAAAAAAAGGGGTGCAACACGAGGACTTCCCAAGTGGTCACCCAACTCAGTACTACTCTCGCCCAAGCACACTTAACGGGGGAGTTCTAATGGGATCCGGTGCATTAGTGCTGGTATGATCGCACCCAACATGCCATGCGCACAAAATCGGATTTAACGCATGCGGGGCGGCATGATCGAAACGCGATGGGCGTGAGCGGGGGAGGGGTTCTCATTTGTAGAGAAAGGAAGAAAAGAACTGGGAGAAATTGAAAGAAAAAAAGGGGTGCAACACGAGGACTTCCCAAGTGGTCACCCAACTTAGTACTACTCTCGCCCAAGCACGCTTAGCTGCGGAGTTCTGATGGGATCCGGTGCATTAGTGCTGGTATGATCGCACCCGACATGCCATGCACACAAAATCGGATTTAACGCATGCGGGGCGGCATGATCGAAACACGATGGGCGTGAGCGGGGGAGGTTCTCATTTGTAGAGAAAGGAAGAAAAGAACTGGGAGAAATTGAAAGAAAAAAAGGGGTGCAACACGAGGACTTCCCAAGTGGTCACCCAACTCAGTACTACTCTCGCCCAAGCACGCTTAACGGGGGAGTTCTAATGGGATCCGGTGCATTAGTGCTGGTATGATCGCACCCGACATGCCATGCGCACAAAATCGGATTTAACGCATGCGGGGCGGCATGATCGAAACGCGATGG
>NW_019278985.1:0-735 GCF_002738345.1 Cucurbita maxima | reverse complement strand
AAATTTTGTGGAAACAGAGTGCATAAAAAAGTAAAAGAGTCCTTCTAATCGAACCGTACTTCGGAAACCCAAATTTAGGACGTTTGAAGTACGTGCTAAAAACACCGAGTCAGGGTCGATGTTTTTCAAAAGTTTTGTGAGGAATGATTAGGCTTGATGATTTAGAATAGAATTTCGAAGAAACAGAGTGCAAAAAACAGAAAAAGAGTTCATCTAATCGAACCCTACTTCGGAAACCCAAATCTGGGACGTTTGAAGTACGTGCTAAAAAAACCGATCAAGGTCGACATTTATCGAAAGTTTTGTGAGGAATAATTAGGCTTGATGATTTAGAATAGAATTTTGAAGAAACCTATAGCATAAAACAGTAAAAGAGTTCTTCAAATCGATCCCTACTTTAGAAACCGAAATCTCGGACAGTTATAGTACGTGCTAAAAATCGAGTCACGGTCGACATTTTTTCGAAAGTTTTGTGAGGAATGATTAGGCTTGATGATTTAGCATATAATTTCGAAGAAACAGAGTGCATAAATCTGTAAAAGAGTTCTTCAAATTGAACCCTACTTCAGAATCCCAAATCTGGGACGTTTGAAGTACGTGCTAAAAACACCGTGTCACTTTCGACGTTTTTCGAAAGTTTTGTGAGGAATGATTAGGCTTGATGATTTAGAATAAAATTTTGAGGAAACAGAGTGCATAAAACAGTAAAAGAGTTCTTCTAATCGAACCCTACTT
>NW_019278984.1:0-736 GCF_002738345.1 Cucurbita maxima | reverse complement strand
CACGTACTACAAACTTCCCTGTTTGGATTTCCGAAGAAGGGTTCGATTTGAACAACGCTTTTACTCTTTTATGCACTTCGTTTCTTAGAAATAATCTTATAAATCATCAAGCCTTATCCTTCCTCACTAAACTTTCGAAAAAAGAAGATCGTGACTCGGTTTTTTTATCACGTACTAAAAACTTCCCTGTTTGGGTTTCCGAAGAAGGATTCGATTTGAAGAACTCTTTTACTGCTTTATGCAGTCCGTTTCGTAGAAATAATATTCTACATCATCAAGCCATATCATTCCTCATTTACTGCTTTATGCAGTCCGTTTCGTAGAAATAATATTCTACATCATCAAGCCATATCATTCCTCAGAAAACTTTTGTCAAACCTCGACCGTGACTCGGTTTTTTTAGCACGTACTACAAACTTCCTTTTTTGGATTTCCGAAGAAGGGTTCGATTTGAACAACGCTTTTACTCTTTTATGCACTCCGTTTCTTAGAAATAATATTATAAATCATCAAGCCTTATCATTCCTCACAAAACTTTTGTCAAACCTCGATCGTGACTCGGTTTTTTTAGCACGTACTAAAAACTTCCCTGTTTGGATTTCCGAAGGCTTCGATTCGAAGAACTCTTTTACTCTTTTATGCACTCCGTTTCTTAGAAATAATATTCTACATCATCAAGCCATATCATTCCTCACAAAACTTTTTACAAACGTCGACCGTTACTCGGTTTTTTTAG
>NW_019278983.1:0-736 GCF_002738345.1 Cucurbita maxima | reverse complement strand
CGCATGCGTTAAATCCGATTTTGTGCGCATGGCATGTCGGGTGCGATCATACCAGCACTAATGTACCGGATCCCATCAGAACTCCGCAGTTAAGCGTGCTTGGGCGAGAGTGATACTAAGTTGGGTGACCACTTGGGAAGTCCTCGTGTTGCACACCTTTTTTTCTTTCAATTTCTCCCAGTTCTTTTCTTCCTTTCTCTACAAATGAGAACCTCCCCCGCTCCTTTTTTTCTTTCAATTTCTCCCAGTTCTTTTCTTCCTTTCTCTACAAATGAGAACCTCCCCCGCTCACGCCCATCGCGTTTCAATCATGCCGCCCTGCATGCGTTAAATCCGATTTTGTGCGCATGGCATGTCGTGTGCGATCATACCAGCACTAATGCACCGGATCCCATCAGAACTCCGTAGTCAAGTGTGCTTGGGCGAGAGTAGTACTAAGTTGGGTGACCACTTGGGAAGTCCTCGTGTTGCACCCCTTTTTTTCTTTCAATTTCTCCCAGTTCTTTTCTTCCTTTCTCTACAAATGAGAACCTCCCCCGCTCACGCCCATCGCGTTTCGATCATGCCGCCCCGCATGCGTTAAATCCGATTTTGTGCGCATGGCATGTTGGGTGCGATCATACCAGCACTAATGCACCGGATCCCATCAGAACTCCGTAGTCAAGTGTGCTTGGGCGAGAGTAGTACTAAGTTGGGTGACCACTTGGGAAGTCCTCGTGTTGCACCCCTTTTTTTC
>NW_019278982.1:0-737 GCF_002738345.1 Cucurbita maxima | reverse complement strand
AATAATATTCTAAATCATCAAGCCTTATCATTCCTCACAAAACTTTCGACAGACGTCGACCGTGACTCGGTTTTTTTAGCACGTACTACAAACTTCCCGTTTTGGGTTTCCGAAGAGGGTTCGATTTTAAGAACTCTTTTACTGTTTTCTGCACTCCGTTTCTTAAAAATAATATTCTAAATCATCAAGCCTTATCATTCCTCACAAGAGTTTCGAAAAACGAAGATCGTGACTCGGTTTTTTTAGCACGGACTACAAACTTCCCTGTTTGGGTTTCCGAAGAAGGGTTCGATTTGAAGAACTCTTTTACTGTTTTGTGCACTCCGTTTCTTAGAAATAATATTCTAAATCATCAAGCCTTATCATTCCTCACAAAACTTTCGACAAACGTCGACCGTGACTCGGTTTTTTAAGCATGTACTACAAACTTCCCTGTTTGGGTTTCCGAAGAAGGGTTCGATTTGAAGAACTCTTTTACTTTTTTGTGCACTCCGTTTCTTAGAAATAATATTCTAAATCATCAAGCCTTATCATTCCACACAAAACTTTCGACAGACGTCGACCGTGACTCGGTTTTTTTAGCACGTACTACAAACTTCCCGTTTTGGGTTTCCGAAGAGGGTTCGATTTGAAGAACTCTTTTACTGTTTTCTGCACACCGTTTCTTAGAAATAATATTCTAAATCGTCAAGCCTTATCATTCCTCACAAGAGTTTTGAAAAACGAAGATCGTGACT
>NW_019278981.1:0-737 GCF_002738345.1 Cucurbita maxima | reverse complement strand
ATCACAATATTGCAATATTTTAAGTTACTTTTAAGATTAAAGGTTGATGAATAAACTAATTACTACAAGTTCTTTTTATGCATCTTATTTTGATCTAGCACATAAAGTAATTACTGAGTTCGACAAATTTGAAATAAAATCAAATAAAATCACTCAAACAAATCAATAAAATTGAAAAACAATTAGCCTTATGACACTTCCTTCAACTCCAAGGGGCGGTAAACCAAGGATTCCTTCGCCCAAGACCCATGATCCAACTCCCAACATGGAATTGATAAGCTATAGAATCATTCCAAGAACCTTAATGGATGGGTTACAAACTCACATTACCAACCTCGACAATTGGACGTGTCACCGGCGTTAGAAGAACGACTAAATCAGAGCAAGTCCATGGGGATAGAAGATCCCGTTGAAGAATGATAGACCAACCGTAATCTTCAGCCCAACGAGCCAAGCTTTTGTAGAAGCAAGAACCCTTGTATTAAAGAGATTAACATCTTCTTATACAAAATTTGGATAAACCAAGAGATAAAGCTAGAATTAGATTATGAGATCATAGAGTAAGAAGCAAGATTTGGAACCTTTTTCAAAATTGAGTCACTCCACAATCGAACTTGATCAAGGCTGGACTAAATAACTCAGATGCAATCTACCACAAGAATTGCATCTAACATAAAAACGACAAAGATATGTTCAGATATCTATAAGGGGGAACGTCTCAACTTAAGAGATCAATT
>NW_019278980.1:0-737 GCF_002738345.1 Cucurbita maxima | reverse complement strand
AATAAGTTAGGATTTTTCCATTATTTTTAGGCATTGGTTTGTATGTTAAGAATGATGTTTGATTCGATGTTAAGAATGAGAAACAATTATTTTTAGCCATTGGTTTGTATGTTAAGAATGATGCTTTCATACCATGTTAAGAATGATAAACGGAAGAAGGATTGAAAGTCGAAGAAACATAGGTGGGATCAAAAGNAAAAGTCCAATTTTCATTAATGTTCCCAACATTTAAATAGAATACAAACTATAAACTAAATCTTAAAAATAACATAAAATATTATATTAACGAAATCATGAAGATAACATAAAATATATCAAATATAAAATAGTAACTCTAATATTGTAGTATATTTTATTTTATTTTCAAAAGTTTGTTAGTAGAATATTTTCACTTGTTATTAGGATTTAGTTGGTAGATAGCATGGATTTTGAATTCTACTTTTGTTTCTCATTCTTTAACTCAAAAAAAAAAAAAAAAATGATTCTTCCATTACAATATTTATATATTTTTTCCATTTTCGCATATAAAGTAGTGAGCACTCACATTTGGTCAGTTTGGTTGATGTTTTTATTTTATATTTTTTTGTCAGAAAAAAATGAGCAAAGGACTACTGAAAAAATGTAATGGTGACCAAAGTTGAAGAGAATCTAGAGAAGTGTATGACAGATATCCGTAAAGATCTGGTATTCATATTTTGTTGAGATATGGACCTTATGCCTATTTATTGTAAAAGATC
>NW_019278979.1:0-737 GCF_002738345.1 Cucurbita maxima | reverse complement strand
GAAGTCCACTGAACCTTATCATTTAGAGGAAGGAGAAGTCGTAACAAGGTTTCCGTAGGTGAACCTGCGGAAGGATCATTGTCGATGCCTAAACACCAAACGACCCGCGAACGTGTTTACAAACCTTGTTGTGTCGGGGGGAGCATTCGTGCGCCCCCTGATGCCCAAACCAAAACCGGCGCAAGTCGCGCCAAGGATCTCAAACGAATAAGCTTTCCCCTTGCCCCGATCTCGGTGTGCGGGGGGCAAAGCATTCTTGTCGTATTACTTATTCACAACGACTCTCGGCAACGGATATCTCGGCTCTCGCATCGATGGAGAACGTAGCGAAATGCGATACTTGGTGTGAATTGCAGGATCCCGCGAACCACCGAGTCTTTGAACGCAAGTTGCGCCCGGAGCCTTCTGGCCGAGGGCACGTCTGCCTGGGCGTCACGCATCGCTGCCCCCCACATGCAACAACAACCGCTTGGGTTTGTTGCACTGGCGGGGGCACATGTTTGCCTCCCGTGTGCGCCGTCGCACGGATGGCTTAAAATTGAGTCCTCGGCATCTGCTGTCGTGACGCTACGGTGGTTGATTCAACCTCGGTACCGCGTCTCGATCTCAACTTGCGCGCCTCCTGTTGGTGGGCGAGGGAGGAATGTCACGTCGACCCTTTGAACATTGTCCCCAAAGACGATGCTCTCGACGCGACCCCAGGTCAGGCGGGACTACCCGCTGAGTTTAAGCATATT
>NW_019278978.1:402-737 GCF_002738345.1 Cucurbita maxima | reverse complement strand
TGTAATATACACTCCGTTTCTTCGAAATACTATTCTAAATCATCATGCCTAATCATTCCCCAATAAAGTTTCTTAAAAACTCGGAAGTAACTCGGTTTTTTTAGCACGTTCTTCAAACGTTCCGGTTTTGGTGTTTACGAATCAGGGTTCGACTTTAAGCACTTTTTTACTAAATATACACTCCGTTTTTTCAAAATACTATTCTGAATCATCATGCCTAATCCTTCCCCAAAGAAGTTTCTTAAAAAATCGACAGTAACTCGGTTTTTTTAGCACGTTCTTCAAACGTCCCGGTTTTGGTGTTTACGAATCAGGGTTCGACTTTAAGCACTTTT
>NW_019278978.1:0-127 GCF_002738345.1 Cucurbita maxima | reverse complement strand
CGTTTCTTCTAAATACTATTCAAAATAATCATGCCTAATCATTCCCCCAAAAAGTTTCTTAAAAATTAGATAGTTACTAGGTTTTTTTAGCACGTTCTTCAAACGTCCCGGTTTTGGTGTTTACGAA
>NW_019278977.1:0-737 GCF_002738345.1 Cucurbita maxima | reverse complement strand
AAACATTAAAATGAAGAGTTTTCATACCGGGGCAGGTACGTTACACCAAGACATCCACCATGTCCTTGTGCTTACAACCATCACCCATTAATTGTGAAAGTACGTGTGGAGTGGTCGGTTTGCCGTAATTTTTTTCTTGGGAGCTAAGCAAGATGGAAGAATGATTCCCACAAAATTTCTACAGCAAGTACACTACACCATGACCTTGTGCTTACAACCATCACCCATTAATTGCGAAAGTACGTGTGGAGTGATCGGTTTGCTGTAATTTTTTTCCTGGGAGATAAGCAAGATGAAAGAATGATTCCCACAAAATTTCAGATTTTTTTGACGGCTGTAGCTATTTTTTCTAATTTCGGATTATTTAATGTTGAAAAATTCATTAAAAAAAATTGGTCGGTTGAAAAGTCATGAAACTTGATTTATAGACCCATGAGAATGTCCCATTCGTGAATCGATCGAGTTCCCGGAAAAAAACATGGTAAAACTCGAGATATTCGACCGTATGACGCCTCAGAAAAATCGTGTCTAGGCCTGGCAGACCAAAAATGCCTCAAAATGTACTATATAGGGGGGTGACTAGTCTGCATGGGCTGGCCACGGGGGCGCCCCCTATATCCTCCGCCACCCCCACGCCCCAGGCACTATGCGCCGCACATGGGCATATGCTCGGGTCGTCGAGGTGGTGGTCGGAGGTCGAGGGCGGTTGACGGCGGTGGTGCGGTGGCGGAACGCGC
>NW_019278976.1:0-738 GCF_002738345.1 Cucurbita maxima | reverse complement strand
ATGAATAATCAAAGACATCCAAAACCCTTGGAGGTTAACCCGCGCGCGCTACCCCCGTGCACTCCCCTCGCACACGCCGAGCCCCATCCTACGCTGCGCGCGATACGTGTCCTACCAATAGCATATCAAAAGTGTTGGATTTTACCTCCATTAAAAAACAAAAAAAACATCACACCCAATGATGTGGCAGCGAAAGAATGCTTATCTCAAACATTAAAATGAAGAGTTTTCATACCGGGGCAGGTACGTTACTCCAAGACATCCACCATGTCCTTGTGCTTACAACCATCACCCATTAATTGTGAAAGTACGTGTGGAGTGGTCGGTTTGCCGTAATTTTTTTCTTGGGAGCTAAGCAAGATGGAAGAATGATTCCCACAAAATTTCTACAGCAAGTACACTACACCATGACCTTGTGCTCACAACCATCACCCATTAATTGCGAAAGTACGTGTGGAGTGATCGGTTTGCTGTAATTTTTTTCCTGGGAGATAAGCAAGATGAAAGAATGATTCCCACAAAATTTCAGATTTTTTTGACGGCTGTAGCTATTTTTTCTAATTTCGGATTATTTAATGTTGAAAAATTCATTAAAAAAAATTGGTCGGTTGAAAAGTCATGAAACTTGATTTATAGACCCATGAGAATGTCCCATTAACGAATCAATCGAGTTCCCGGAAAAAAACATTGTAAAACTCGAGATATTCGACCGTATGACGGCTCAAAAAAATCGTGTCT
>NW_019278975.1:0-738 GCF_002738345.1 Cucurbita maxima | reverse complement strand
TGATTAGGCTAGATGATTTAGAATAGGATTTCGAAGAAACGGTGTGCATAAAACAGTAAAAGAGTTCTTCAAATCGAACCCTACTTCGGGAACCAAAATCTGGGACGTTTGAAGTACGTGCTAAAGAGACCGAGTCACGGTCGACGTTTGTCGAAAGATTTGTGTGGAATGATTAGGCTAGATGATTTAGAAAAGGATTTCGAAGAAACGGTGTGCATAAAACCGTAAAAGAGTTCTTGAAATCGAACCCTACTTCGAAAACCCAAATCTGGGACGTTTGAAGTACGTGCTAAAGAAACCGAGTCACGGTCGACGTTTGTCGAAAGATTTGTGTGGAATGATTAGGCTAGATGATTTAGAAAAGGATTTCGAAGAAACGGTGTGCATAAAACCGTAAAAGAGTTCTTGAAATCGAACCCTACTTCGAAAACCCAAATCAGGGACGTTTGAAGTACGTGCTAAAGAAACCGAGTCACGGTCGACGTTTGTCGAAAGATTTGTGTGGAATGATTAGGCCTGATTATTTAGAATAGGATTTCGAAGAAACGGTGTGCATAAAACAATAAAAGAGTTCTTCAAATCGAACCCTACTTCGGAAACTCAAATCTAGAACGTTTGTAGTACGTGCTAAAAAAACCGAGTCACAGTCGAGGTTTTTAAAAAGTTTTGTGAGGAATGATTAGGCTCGATGATTTAGAATAGGATTTCGAAGAAACGGTGTGCATAAAACAGTAAAAG
>NW_019278974.1:0-738 GCF_002738345.1 Cucurbita maxima | reverse complement strand
TAGATTATGGTTCACAAAATAGAGCTTCGATTTTAAGCACTCTTTTACTGTTTTTCCACACTGCGTTTATTCGACATTCTATTCTAAATAATCAAAACTAAACATTCCACACAAAAAATTCGAAAAACGTCCACTGCTACTCAGTTTTTTTAGCAGGTGGTCAAAACGTCCTGGATTATGGTTCACAAAATAGGGCTTCGATTTTAAGCACTCTTTTACTGTATTTCCACACTCCGTTTATTCGACATTCTATTCTAAATCAACAATACTCAACATTCCACACAAAAGTTTCGAGAAACGTCGACCGTGACGCGGTTTTTTCGCACGTTTTTCTAACGTGCACGGTTAGGGAATCGATTTTAAGCACTCTTTTACTGTTTTATGCACTCCGTTTCTTCCAAATTCTATTCTAAATCATTATGCTCAATCACTCCCAACGGGAATTTCGAAAAACGCCGACCGCTACTCAGTTTTTTTAGCAGGTGGTGAAAACGTCCTGGATTATGGTTCACAAAATAGGGCTTCGATTTTCAGCACTCTTTTACTGTTTTTCTACACTCCGTTTATTCGACATTCAATTCTAAATCATCAATACTAAACATTCCACACAGAAGTTTCGAGAAACGTCGACCGTGACGCGGTTTTCTAGCACGTACTTCTAACGTCCAAGGTTAGGAAATCGATTTTAAGAACTCTTTTACGGTTTTATGCACTCCTTTTCTTCCAAATTCTATTCTA
>NW_019278973.1:0-739 GCF_002738345.1 Cucurbita maxima | reverse complement strand
TCAAGCCTTATCATTCCTCACAAAACTTTCGAAAAAAGTAGATCGTGACTCGGTTTTTTTATCACGTACTAAAAACTTCCCTGTTTGGGTTTCCGAAGAAGGGTTCGATTTGAAGAAATCTTTTACGATTTTATGCACTCCGTTTCTTAGAAATAATATAATAAATGATCAAGCCCTATCATTCCTCACAAAACATTCGAAAAAGTAGATCGTGACTCGGTTCTTTTTAGCACGTACTAAAAAGTTCCCAGTTTGGGTTTCTGAAGAAGGGTTCAATTTGAAGAACTCTTTTACTATTTTATGCACTCTGTTTCTTAGAAATAATATTGTACATCATCAAGCCATATCATTCCTCAAAAAACTTTTGTCAAACCTCGACCGTGACTCGGTTTTTTTAGCACGTACTACAAACTTCCCTGTTTGGATTTCCGAAGAAGGGTTCGATTTGAAGAACTCTTTTACTCTTTGATGCACTCCGTTTCTTAGAAATAATATTCTACATCATCAAGCCATATCGTTCCTCACAAAACTTTTGACAAACGTCGACCGTGACTCGGTTCTTTTTAGCACGTACTAAAAAGTTCCCAGTTTGGGTTTCTGAAGAAGGGTTCAATTTGAAGAACTCTTTTACTGTTTTATGCACTCTGTTTCATAGAAATAATATTGTACATCATCAAGTCATATCATTCCTCACAAAACATTTGTCAAACGTCGACCGTGACTCGGTTTTTTAGCACGT
>NW_019278972.1:0-739 GCF_002738345.1 Cucurbita maxima | reverse complement strand
CAAAACGGGAAGTTTGTAGTACGTGCTAAAAAAACCGAGTCACGGTCGACGTCTGTCGAAAGTTTTGTGAGGAATGATAAGGCTTGATGATTTAGAATATTATTTCTAAGAAACGGAGTGCACAAAAAAGTAAAAGAGTTCTTGAAATCGAACCCTTCTTCAGAAACCCAAACAGGGAAGTTTGTAGTACGTGCTTAAAAAACCGAGTCACGGTCGACGTTTGTCGAAAGTTTTGTGAGGAATGATAAGGCTTGATGATTTAGAATATTATTTCTAAGAAACGGAGTGCGTAAAACAGTAAAAGAGTTCTTTAACTGGAACCCTTCTTCGGAAACCCAAACAGGAAAGTTTGAAGTACGTGCTAAAAAAACCGAGTCACGGTCGACGTTTGTCAAAAGTTTTGTGAGGAATGATAAGGCTTGATGATTTAGAATATTATTTCTACGAAACGGAGTGCATAAAAAAGTTAAAGAGTTCTTCAAATCGAACCCTTCTTCGGAAACCCAAACAGGGAAGTTTGTAGTTCGTGCTAAAAAAACCGAGTCACGGTCGACGTTTGTCGAAAGTTTTGTGAGGAATTATAAGGATTGATGATTTAGAATATTATTTCCACGAAACGGAGTGCAGAAAACAGTAAAAGAGTTCTTCAAATCGAACCCTTCTTCGGAAACCCAAATAGGGAAGTTTGTAGTACGTACTAAAAAAACCGAGTCACGGTCGACGTTTTTCAAAACTCTAG
>NW_019278971.1:0-739 GCF_002738345.1 Cucurbita maxima | reverse complement strand
AATATTTTTAACTTTTACTCAAATATATTTTCTCTTAGTGGGAGGACATTGTTATAATATAAAAGGGTTATCAAATAAACCAACAACCCAACAAAAAAAACAAACTAAATCAATTTGGGTTGGATTGATTGGGTTCAGTTCATCTGTTTGTTTGATTTAATTTTTCCATTTTGTCTCGTATGACAAGAAAATAAAGTTGTATTGAATGCACCTTAGTTTCATTTATGACAAACTCAATGAAACATAATTGCATTAATAGTACAGTGTTGGAGTCTATAAGCATTTCATGAACTTCAATGAAATTCATGCTTCATTAAAGATGAGATAAACTTTGGGGAACTTTAAATTACTTCATGTGGAGTTTCAATTACTATATGCTAGTGACCATCTTTCGGATTAACTAATTGGACACGAATTCAGGAATTTAGGGAAATTTTTGTGTAATTATCAACTACAACTTATGTTTTCAAATTTTTAGGACATAATTTAGGTAGCTGTTTTTATAAGTCATAAACTTGTTTCTTTGCATAATATGGATTTAGTTGATCTATTATTATCGATAAGATGGAGAAAGAAATTGTCTTTGAAATGACTAATAGACCTAGGTTCATCGTTGTTGTTTTTAAACTTGTGATTTTAAACTTGTGATGTCACAAGAGCTTTAAGCTAAATCAAGAATATACCCTAAACATCATTCAAGATGACAATAAAATGGAGTTCAATTGAACGCACTTTAGTT
>NW_019278970.1:669-740 GCF_002738345.1 Cucurbita maxima | reverse complement strand
TTTCGAACCAACGGAGTGCATCAAAACAGTAAAAGAATGCTTCAAATCGAACCCTACTTCGGAAACCCAAA
>NW_019278970.1:0-661 GCF_002738345.1 Cucurbita maxima | reverse complement strand
AGTAAAAGAGTGCTTCAAATCGAACCCTACCTTCGGAAACCCAAATTGGGACGTTTGAAGTACGTGCTAAAAAAACCGAGTCACGGTCGACGTTTTTCAAAACATTTGTGGGGAATGATTAGGCTTGTAGATGTAGAATACAATTTCGAACCAACGGAGTGCATCAAAACAGTAAAAGAGTGCTTCAAATCGAACCCTACTTCGGAAACCCAAATCTGGGACGTTTGAAGTACGTGCTAAAAAAACCGAGTCACGGTCGACGTTTTTCAAAACATTTGTGGGGAATGATTAGGCTTGTGGATGTAGAATACAATTTCGAACCAACGGAGTACGTGCTAAAAAAACCGAGTCACGGTCGACGTTTTTCAACACATTTGTGGGGAATGATTTGGCATGTAGATGTACAATACAATTTCGAACCAACGGAGTGCATCAAAACTGTAAAAGAGTGCTTCAAATCGAACCCTACTTCGGAAACCCAAATCTGGGACGTTTGAAGTACGTGCTAAAAAAACCGAGTCACGGTCGACGTTATTCAACACATTTGTGGGGAATGATTAGGCATGTAGATGTAGAATACAATTTCGAACCAACGGAGTGCATCAACACTGTAAAAGAGTGCTTCAAATCGAACCCTACTTCGGAAACCCAAATCTGGGAC
>NW_019278969.1:0-739 GCF_002738345.1 Cucurbita maxima | reverse complement strand
CCGTCAACAGAGTTCTTCAAATCGAACCCTACTTCGGAAACCCAAATCGTGGAAATTTGAAGTACGTGCTAAAATAACCGAGTTATGATCGTCGTTTTTCGAAGGATTTGTGAGGAATGATAAGGCTTGATGATTTAGAATATTATATCTAAGAAACGGAGTGCATAAAACCGTCAACAAAGTTCTTCAAATCGAACCCTACTTCGGAAACCCAAATCGTAGAAATTTAAATTACGTGCTAAAAATACCGAGACACGATCGTCGTTTTTCGAAGGTTTTGTGAGGAATGATAAGGCTTCATGATTTATCATATTATTTCTAAGATACGGCGTGCATAAAACCGTCAACAGTGTTCTTCAAATTGAACCCTACTTCGGAAACCCAAATCTGGAAAATTTGACGTACGTGCTAAAAAAACTGAGTCACGATCGTCGTTTTTCGAAAGTTTTGTGAGGAATGATAAGACTTGATGATTTAGAATATTATTTCTAAGAAACGGAGTGCATCAAACCGTCAACAGAGTTCTTCAAATCGAACCCTACTTCGGAAACTCAAATCTGGAAAATTTGAAGTACGTGCAAAAAAACTGACTCACGATCGTCGTTTTTCGAAAGTTTTGTGAGGAATGATAAGGCTTGATGATTTGTCATATTATTTCTAAGAAACGGAGTGCATAAAACCGTCAACAGAGTTCTTCAAATCGAACCCTACTTCGGAAACTCAAATCTGGAAAATTTGA
>NW_019278968.1:0-740 GCF_002738345.1 Cucurbita maxima | reverse complement strand
TTTAGCACGTACTTCAAACTTCCCAGATTCGGGTTTCCGAAGAAGGGTTCGATTTGAAGAACTCTTTTACTGTTTTATGCACTACGTTTCTTAGAAATAATATTCTAAATCATCAAGCCTTGTCATTTCTCACAAAACATTCGAAAAACGTCGATCGTGACTCGGTTTTTTTAGCACGTACTTCAAACTTCCCAGATTCGGGTTTCCGAAGAAGGGTTCGATTTGAAGAACACTTTTACTATTTTATGCACTCCGTTTCTTAGAAATAATATTCTAAATCATCAAGCCTTGTCATTTCTCACAAAACATTCGACAAACGTCGATCGTGACTCGGTTTTTTTAGCACGTACTTGAAACTTCCCAGATTCGAGTTTCCGAAGAAGGTTTCAATTTGAAGAACACTTTTACTATTTTATGCACTCCGTTTCTTAGAAATAATATTCTAAATCATCAAGTCTTTTCATTCCTCACAAAACATTCGAAAAACGTCGATCGTGACTCGGTTTTTTTTGCACGTACTTCAAACTNTTTTTAGCACGTACTTCAAACTTCCCAGATTCGGGTTTCCGAAGATGGGTTCGATTTGAAGAACTCTTTTACTATTTTATGCACTCCGTTTCTTAGAAATAATATTCTAAATCATCAAGCTTTGTACTTCCTCACAAAACTTTCGAAAAACGTCGATCGTGACTCGGTTTTTTAGCACGTACTTCAAACTTCCCAGATTCGGGTTTCCGAAG
>NW_019278967.1:0-740 GCF_002738345.1 Cucurbita maxima | reverse complement strand
TAAACTTGTGTGTGTTTTCTTGATAAACAAACACAAACTAGAACTGAACCAGCAACATTGTTGCTATTTCAAATGAAATAAACGTAAACTTGTGTGTTTTTTTAGAAACAATCACAAACTAGAACTGATGTTGGGACTTGAATCTTCTATAGGAGCCTAGGTTTATTATTTGGATTTTTCTTATTTAGTTTGTTTGTATTTGATCCATTAATAATTTAGTTTAAATTTTAATATTTATTTAGTTAATAAATTTNTGAAATTTTTTCATGTTAAAATTTGACATTTAGTTTAATTTTTTTTTATTATAAATTTTAAAGTTGGCCGTTATTTTAATAAAAAAAATTAACAAAAAATATTTTAAACATTTTTTTTTTGGTATCTATAATATTTAATAAAAAAAATAGTTTTTTTTTAAATCTATTTATATATATATATATATATATATTTCTGAAATCAATTGTCAAAGATTTTCTCTCAAAATGGCATATTTATATATATATATATATATATATTTCTGAAATCAATTGTCAAAGATTTTCTCTCAAAATGGCAATTAATTTAAATCTTTCCTATCTCTCCACTAACCTCTCATTCTTATCCCAATTATCTCTCATCAATAAACTCTTACTCAAAACAACAATTAAAAAAACTAAACAACAAAAAATGGCTTTGGGCAGATTTACCTAAAGATGTGATCATGAGAATGTCAGTAGTAGGTTCGTTAAATCTTTTCTTTATTT
>NW_019278966.1:0-740 GCF_002738345.1 Cucurbita maxima | reverse complement strand
AAGTCTGGGACGTTTGAAGTACGTGTTAAAAAAACCGAGTCACGGTCTTTGTTTTTCGAAAGATTTGTGAGGAATGATTAGGCTTGATGATTTAGAATAGGATTTGGAAGAAACGGTGTGCATAAAAAAGTTAAATAGTTCTTCAAATCGAACCCTACTTCGGAAACCCAAGTCTGGGACGTTTGAAGTACGTGTTAAAAAAACCGAGTCACGGTCTTTGTTTTTCGAAAGATTTGTTAGGAATGATTAGGCTTGATGATTTAGAATAGGATTTCGAAGAAACAGAGTGCATAAAACAGTAAAAGAGTTCTTCAAATCGAACCCTACTTCGGAAACCCAAATCTGAGACGTTTGAAGTACGTGCTTAAAAAACCGAGTCACGGTCGACATTTTTCGAAAGATTTGTGAGGAATGATTAGGCTTGATGATTTAGAATAGGATTTCGAAGAAACGGTGTGCATAAAACAGTAAAAGAGTTCTTCAAATCGAACCCTACTTCGGAAACCCAAATCTGAGACGTTTGAAGTACGTGCTAAAAAAACCGAGTCACGGTCTTTGTTTTTCGAAAGATTTGTGAGGAATGATTAGGCTTGATGATTTAGAATAGGATTTGGAAGAAACGGTGTGCATAAAACAGTAAAATAGTTCTTCAAATCGAACCCTACTTCGAAAACCCAAGTCTGGGACGTTTGAAGTACGTGTTAAAAAAACCGAGTCACGGTCTTTGTTTTTCGAAAGAT
>NW_019278965.1:0-741 GCF_002738345.1 Cucurbita maxima | reverse complement strand
TTACTGTTTTACGCACTCCGTTTCTTAGAAATAATATTCTAAATCATCTAGCCTTATCATTTCTCACAAAACTTTCGACAAACGTCGACCGTGACTCAGTTTTTTTAGCACGTACTACATACTTCCCATTTAAGGTTTCAGAAGAAGGGTTCCATTTGAAGAACTCTTTTACTGTTTTACGCACTCCGTTTCTTAGAAATAATATTCTAAATCATCTAGCCTTATCATTCCTCACAAAACTTTCGACAAACGTCGACCGTGACTCGGTTTTTTTAGCACGTACTACAAACTTCCCTGTTAGGGTTTCGGAAGAAGGGTTCCATTTGAAGAACTCTTTTACTGTTTTACGTACTCCGTTTCTTAGAAATAATATTCTAAATCATCTAGCCTTGTCATTTCTCACAAAACTTTCGACAAACGTCGACCGTGACTCGGTTTTTTTAGCACATACTACATACTTCCCTGTTAAGGTTTCAGAAGAAGGGTTCCATTTGAAGAACTCTTTTACAGTTTTACGCACTCCGTTTCTTNTGTTTTACGCACTCCGTTTCTTAGAAATAATATTCTAAATCATCTAGCCTTATCATTCCTCACAAAACTTTCGACAAACGTCAACCGTGACTCGGTTTTTTTAGCACGTACTACAAACTTCCGTGTTAGGGTTTCGGAAGAAGGGTTCCATTTGAAGAACTCTTTTACTGTTTTACGCACTCCGTTTCTTAGAAATAATATTCTAAATCA
>NW_019278964.1:537-741 GCF_002738345.1 Cucurbita maxima | reverse complement strand
GAAGTAGGGTTCGATTTGAAGAACTCTGTTGACGGTTTTATGCACTCCGTTTCATAGAAATAATATTCTAAATCATCAAGTCTTATCATTCCTCACAAAACCTTCGAAAAACGACGATCGTGACTCGATTTTTTTAGCACGTACTTCAAACTTCCACGATTTGGGTTTCCGAAGTAGGGTTCGATTTGAAGAACTCTGTTGACG
>NW_019278964.1:0-416 GCF_002738345.1 Cucurbita maxima | reverse complement strand
TTTTTTAGCACGTACTTCAAACTTCCACGATTTGGGTTTCCGAAGTAGGGTTCGATTTGAAGAACTCTGTTGACGTTTTTATGCACTCCATTTCTTAGAAATAATATGATAAATCATCAAGCCTTCCTCACAAAACCTTCGAAAAACGACGATCGTGACTCGGTTTTTTTAGCACGTACTTCAAACTTCCACGATTTGGGTTTGCGAAGTAGGGTTCGATTTGAAGAACTCTTTTGACGGTTTTATGCACTCCGTTTTTTAGAAATAATATGATAAATCATCAAGCCTCATCATTCCTCACAAAACTTTCGAAAAACGACGATCGTGACTCGGTTTTTTAGCACGTACTTCAAACTTCCACGATTTGGGTTTCCGAAGTAGGGTTCGATTTGAAGAACTCTGTTGACGGTTTTATG
>NW_019278963.1:0-741 GCF_002738345.1 Cucurbita maxima | reverse complement strand
AACAGTAAAAGAGTTCTTCAAATCGAACCCTACTTCGGAAACCCAAATCTGGGACGTTCGAAGTACGTGCCAAAAAAACCTAGTCACTTTCGATGATTTTCGAAAGTTTTGTGAGGTATGATTAGTCCTTATGATTTAGAATATAGTTTCGACGAAACGGAGTGCATAAAACAGTAAAAGAGTTCTTGAAATCGAACCCTACTTCGAAAACCCAAATCTGGGGCGTTTGAAGTACGTGCCAAATAAAACCTACTCACTTTCGACGATTGTCGAAAGTTTTGTGAGGAATGATTAGGCTTGATGATTTAGAATATAGTTTCAAAGAAACGGAGTACATAAAACAGATAAAGAGTTCTTCAAATCGAACCCTCCTTCGGAAACCCAAATCTGGGACGTTTGAAGTACATGCGAAAGAAACCGAGTCACTTTCTTCGATTTTTGAAAGTTTTGTGAGGAATGATTAGGCTTGATGATTTAGAATAAAATTTCAAAGAAATGGAGTGCATAAAACAGTAAAAGAGTTCTTCAAATCGAACCCTACTTCGGAAACCCAAATCTTGGACGTTTGAAGTACGTGCCAAAAAACACCTAGTCACTTTTGACGATTTTCGAATGTTTTGTAAGAAATGATTAGGCTTGATGATTTAGAATATAGTTTCTAAGAAACAGAGTGCATAAAACAGTAAAAGAGTTCTTCAAATCGAACCCTACTTCGGAAACCCAAATCTGGGACGTTTGAAG
>NW_019278962.1:0-741 GCF_002738345.1 Cucurbita maxima | reverse complement strand
TATAGGCATCCAATTCCCAGATTAGATGATATGCTTGATGAATTGCATGGATGTAGTCTTTTTACTAAGATTGATTTAAAATCGGGTTATCATCAAATTCGCATGCATATTGGGGATGAGTGGAAAAAAATTTTTAAAACCAAGTATGGTCTTTATGAATGGTTGATTATGCCTTCTGGATTAACTAATGCACCTAGTACATTCATGAGACTAATGAACCATGTCTTACGAGAATACTTAGGTAAGTTTGTGGTTGTTTATTTTGATGAAATCCTTGTTTACTCTAAATCTTTAGATGATCATATTACCCATGTACACAATGTTTTGACTACTTTAAGAAACGAATGTTTGTACGTAAATTTAAAAAAATGTAGCTTTTGCATGGAAAAAGTTAATTTTCTTGGGTTTGTAGTTTCATTTAATGGTGTTGAGGTTGATGAGGAGAAAGTGAAGGCTATAAAAGATTCGCCTACACCTAAAAATGTAAGTGAGGTAAGAAGTTTTCATGGTCTTGCAAGTTTCTACCGTAGGTTCATTAAGAATTTTAGTACAAATTGTTTCACCCTTGAATGAACTTGATAAGAAAAATGTATCCTTTATATGGGAAAAAGATTAAGAACTTGCTTTTAATACTTTGAAAGAAAAATTGAGTTCTGCTCCCTTGCTTGCATTACCTAATTTTGAGTCTACTTTTGAAATTGAATGTGATGCTAGTGGAGTAGGGATAGGTGCTGTATTAAT
>NW_019278961.1:0-741 GCF_002738345.1 Cucurbita maxima | reverse complement strand
AGCGTTTCAATTTTAAGCACTTTTTTACTGCTTCATACACTTCGTTTCTTCGACCCTCTGTATTCAATCATCATGCCTAATCATTCCCCATGAAAGTTTTGAAAAACATGGACAGCTACTCGGTTTTATTTAGCACATTTTTCAAACGTCCCTGTTTGGCGTTTAAGAATTAGGGTTACGATTTTAAGCACTTTTTAACTACTTTATACACTCTGTTATTTCAACATTCTGTTGTAAATCATCATGCTTAATCATTCCCCAGAAAAGTTTCTTAAAATATGGACATTTACTCGGTTTTCTCAGCACGTGTTTCATACGTCTCGGTTCTGGATATTTTGAATTAGGCTTTCGATTTTAAGAAATTTATTTCTGCTCTATACACTTCGTATCTTCGACATTCAATTCGAAATCATCGTGCCTAATCATTCCCCACAAAAGTTTTCAAAACCATTCACAGTTTCTAGTTTTTTTTTAGCACGTGTTTCAAAAGTTCCTGTTTGGGGTTTACGAAATAGCGTTTCAACTTTAAGCACTTTTTTACTGCTTCATACACTCCGTTTCTTCGACCCTCTATATTCAATCATCATGCCTAATCATTCCCCATGAAAGTTTTTAAAAACATGGACAGCTACTCGGTTTTTTTAGCACATTTTTCAAACGTTTCGGTTTGGGGTTTTCGAATTAGGGTTACGATTTTAAGCACTTTTTAACTGCTTTATACACTCTGTTATTTCGACATTC
>NW_019278960.1:0-741 GCF_002738345.1 Cucurbita maxima | reverse complement strand
CCACCCCGCCTTGCCCCGTGTTGTCATACCTAAAGTCGGTAAAGATTCTCGGGAAAAAAGAAGGAGAGATAATATCTTCCTATCATCCTTTATCCAAAATCGATAATAAATCATATATTTCGACTATTAAGGTAAGTATAATCAAGAACGTAGCTATTAAAATTGTCGGAATCAAATGAAATAAAATCTCCCTTAATCTACGTTGATAATGACAAATTAATTAAATAAAAGGGAAGAAAATGAAGGAATTTTTTAGGAACTTTATGTTAAAAATCCTGGTTGGAGTTGTTGCATGTATTGGATGAAAATCAAAAAAATAAATGAAAAAAGCATTAGTTTTAGGGTTTCATGTGAGTTATAATTATTAATTATTATTTGAATTAGGGTAACAAAAGGCATGCAAAAAGCAATACAAAAATGGGAACAACAACTTACCATATTTCAGAAGCTACAAGCCGTATCTTCCGCCCAGTTTTCCGGCCGACGTAACCGTATGCCTGGCTATTTCTCTAAGGGGAGCCGCCATTCCCCTTTTTCATCAGTTTCATTCATTACCATTACTAATTCTTTCATGTTCTTCGTAACACAGTGTATCTCCTCGTTGGGTTGCCTTGGATTGGACAAAAAATTTCAAGTTGATTGAGTTAGTGACTCGAAAAACTCGAAAATAGTTCATAACTCATCTCTTTTATTTTCAAGTTGGGTTCAGTTGGAAATCGTTTTGAACCAAGTTGTTGAGTT
>NW_019278959.1:233-742 GCF_002738345.1 Cucurbita maxima | reverse complement strand
TTTTTAGCACGTACTACAAACTTCCCTGTTTGGATATCTGAAGAAGGGTTCGATTCGAAGAACTCTTTTACTCTTTTATGCACTCCGTTTCTTAGAAATAACATTCTACATCATCAAGCCATATCATACCTCACAAAACTTTTGTCAAACCTCGACCGTGACTCGGTTTATTCTACATCATCAAGCCATATCATACCTCACAAAACTTTTGTCAAACCTCGACCGTGACTCGGTTTTTTAGCACGTACTACTAACTTCCCTGTTTGGATTTCCGAAGAAGGGTTCGATTTGAAGAACGCTTTTACTCTTTCATGCACTCCGTTTCTTAGAAATAATATTATAAATCATCAAGCCTTATCATTCCTCACAAAACTTTCGAAAAAAGTAGATCGTGACTCGGTTTTTTTATCACGTACTAAAAACTTCACTGTTTGGGTTTCCGAAGAATGGTTCGATTTGCAGAACTCTTTTACTTTTGTATGCACTCCGTTTCTTAGAAATAATATTCT
>NW_019278959.1:0-205 GCF_002738345.1 Cucurbita maxima | reverse complement strand
AAGAAGGGTTCGATTTGAAGAACTCTTTTACTGTTTTATGCACTCTGTTTCTTAGAAATAATATTCTACATCATCAAGCCATATCATTTCTCACAAAATTTTTGTCAAACCTCGATCGTGACTCGGGTTTTTTAGCACGTACTACAAACTTCCCTGTTTGGATTTCCGAAGAAGGGTTCGATTTGAAGAACTCTTTTACTCTTTT
>NW_019278958.1:0-745 GCF_002738345.1 Cucurbita maxima | reverse complement strand
ACGAAGATCAATGCCTGAAAAATTGAGCAAGAGATCGGCACCCATGGATACTGTGAAAACAAAAGCTTCTCAGGAAGCTGATGTACAACACAAAAAGAAGGCAAAACATCAAGTAGAGCAGCAGCAGCAGAGGAAGAGGGCAAAGAAAAGCAAGTTACCAGTAGGACAGGATGCCGTTGATAAACTCGATAAACTTATCGAACAATATCGATCCAAGTTCTCGCAGAAGAGTTCGGATCCAGCAGATGGTGAAAAGAAAGGCTCTAAACAGGTTAGAAGATGGTTCCAATCATAAACAGGTTAGAAAATTTTGCAGGATGGCTAAGGATTGTTCCTTCGATCATTTAATGTCACACACACTTAATTGCTATGAAATATGTATGGATAAAGCTTAATTGCATAGTAAGTGTAACATATAGTATTTATTAGTTCCATATTTTGTATTGGATTCTTAAAAAAACATTGATTAATCATTTAGTGAGAAATTTAAATTGTCTTATTTAAACTTTAAATATTGTATTCTAAATCTTGTGTTTAGTAGTTTCGAGAATTTTAAAGGTATCGAACATCGAGAAATTTAACATTTAAATTTGTGTCTGATAAATTTGTACCTATTTGACATTTTTTTAAGTTGAATTTTGTGTCTAAATTTTTAACTGTATATACAATATATATTTTTAAAAATGTCAAATAAGGAAAAATATATTACTAATTAAAAGTTCAAAAATCTCGAAAATTTAGAAAA
>NW_019278957.1:0-742 GCF_002738345.1 Cucurbita maxima | reverse complement strand
AAAATCGGATTTAACGCATGCGGGGCGGCATGATCGAAACGCGATGGGCGTGAGCGGGGGAGGTTCTCATTTGTAGAGAAAGGAAGAAAAGAACTGGGAGAAATTGAAATTGAAAGAAAAAAAGGGTGCAACACGAGGACTTACCAAGTGGTCACCCAACTCAGTACTACTCTCGCCCAAGCACACTTAACTGCGGAGTTCTGATGGGATCCGGTGCATTAGTGCTGGTATGATCGCACCCGACATGCCATGCGCACAAAATCGGATTTAACGCAGGCGGGGCGGCATGATCAAAACGCGATGGGCGTGAGCGGGGGAGGTTCTCATTTGTAGAGAAAGGAAGAAAAGAACTGGGAGAAATTGAAAGAAAAAAAGGGGTGCTCCCAAGTGGTCACCCAACTTAGTACTACTCTCGCCCAAGCACGCATAACTGCGGAGTTCTGATGGGATCTGCATTAGTGCTGGTATGATCGCACCCGACATGCCATGCGCATAAAATCGGATTTAACGCATGCGGGGGGGCATGATCGAAACGCGATGGGCGTGAGCGGGGGAGGTTCTCATTTGTAGAGAAAGGAAGAAAAGAACTGGGAGAAATTGAAAGAAAAAAAGTGTTGCAACACGAGGACTTCCCAAGTGGTCACCCAACTTAGTACTACTCTCAACCAAGCACGCTTAACTGCGGAGTTCTGATGGGATCCGGTGCATTAGTGCTGGTATGATCGCACCCGACATGCCATGC
>NW_019278956.1:0-742 GCF_002738345.1 Cucurbita maxima | reverse complement strand
CTCGGTTTTTTAGCACGTACTAAAAACTTCCGTGTTTGGGTTTCCGAAGAAGGGTTCGATTTGAAGTACTCTTTGACTGTTTTATGCACTCCGTTTCTTATAAATAATATTCTAAATCATCAAGCCTCATCATTCCAAACAAAACGTTAGAAAAATGTGGACCGTGACTCGATTTTTTTAGCACGTACTAAAAACTTCCCTGTTCGGTTTTCCGAAGAAGGGTTCGATTTGACGAACTCTTTTACTGTTTTATGCACTTCGTTTCTTAGAAATAATATTCTAAATCATTAAGCCTTATCATTCCTCACAAAACTTTCGAAAAATGTGGACCGTGACTCGTTTTTTAGCACGTACTAAAAACTTCCCTGTTTGGGTTTCCGAAGAAGGGTTCGATTTAAAGTACTCTTTGACTGTTTTATGCACTCCGTATCTTAGAAATAATATTCTAAATCATCAAGCTTTATCATTCCTCACAAAAGTTTCGAAAAACGTCGACCGTGACTCGGTTTTTTAGCACGTACTAAAAACTTCCGTGTTTGGGTTTCCGAAGAAGGGTTCGATTTAAAGTACTCATTGACTGTTTTATGCCCTCTGTTTCTAAGAAATAATATTCTAAATCATCAAGCCTTATCATTCCAAACAAAACTTTCGAAAAAAGTTGACTGTGACTCGGTTTTTTTAGAACGTATTAAAAACTTCCTGTTCGGGTTTCCGAAGAAGGGTTCGATTTGACGAACTCTTT
>NW_019278955.1:0-742 GCF_002738345.1 Cucurbita maxima | reverse complement strand
AATGTTACAGGGGATAGCTTAGTTGGGAGAGAGTGACTAAAGATCTCAAGGGGTTACGGGTTTGATCCACGTTCAAGTTGACTAAGTTGCATAACCTGACTATTCAATCTAAAATTAGTGATTTTTTTTTTTTAAATCTCAATAAAGTAGTGAAAATATCTTTACCGATGAATTTTTATTTTTAATGTTAGTGGGATAACTCATTTTGGAGAGCATTAGTGAAGATCTAAAAGTCACGTGTTTGATCCACATTCACGGCACCTAATTCAAGTTGACTAACTTGCATAACCTGAATATTAAATCTAAAATTAGTGATTATTTCTTTTTAAAATTTATGAATTTTCATTTTTACAGGGGATAGCTTAGTTGGGAGAGAGTAATATTGAAGATTTGAAGGTCACATGTTCATTCGACCTTCACCACACCTGATTCAAGTAGTATAACTTACTATCTTATCTAAATTTAAAGATGATTTCTTTTTAAAAAATTTTAAAATTTTAATGAATTAGCGTAAATAATTTTACTGATAAATTTTCATTTTAATGTTAAGCATAGATAGCTCAATTCTATTGAGAGTGAGTCTGTAGATCTAAAGATAGCGTGGATTCCTAATTATTTATTTGACTATAAATGCTTCGTAAGACATTTGGTAAAATGACTCATTTGATTGCATGAAACAATAAAATCGATCTTCCCATAGAATTGTCAATACATTCTACTTTCAATGTTGCTAAGTTGAGTC
>NW_019278954.1:310-743 GCF_002738345.1 Cucurbita maxima | reverse complement strand
AAAACACTAAAAGAGTTCTTCAAATCAAACCCTAATTCGAAAAACCTAATCAGGGACGTTTGAGGTACGTGCTAAAAAAACCGAGTCACGGTCGACGTTTTTCAAAAAATTTGTGAGGAATGATTTGGCTTGATGATGTAGAATACAACTTCCAACGAACGGAGTGCATCAAAACAGTAAAAGAGTGCTTCAAATCGAAACCTACTTCGGAAACCCAAATCTGGGACGTTTGAAGTACGTGGTAAAAAAACCGCGTCACGGTCGACGTTTTTCAAAACATTTGTGGGGAATGATTAGGATTGATGATGAAGAATACAATTTCGAACAAACGGAGTGCATCAAAACAATAAAAGAGTCATTCAAATCAAACCCTAATTGGAAAACCCAAATCTGGGACGTTTGAAGTACGTGCTAAAAAAACCGAGTCACGGTC
>NW_019278954.1:0-174 GCF_002738345.1 Cucurbita maxima | reverse complement strand
GGCTTGATGATGTAGAATACAACTTCCAACGAACGGAGTGCATCAAAACAGTAAAAGAGTGCTTCAAATCGAACCCTACTTCGGAAACCCAAATCTGGGACGTTTGAAGTACGTGGTAAAAAAACCGCGTCACGGTCGACGATTTGTAAAACATTTGTGGGGAATGATTAGGAT
>NW_019278953.1:0-743 GCF_002738345.1 Cucurbita maxima | reverse complement strand
GATTTGAAGCACTCT
The DNA here is from genome assembly GCF_002738345.1 of Cucurbita maxima. Taxonomy (NCBI): domain Eukaryota; kingdom Viridiplantae; phylum Streptophyta; class Magnoliopsida; order Cucurbitales; family Cucurbitaceae; genus Cucurbita; species Cucurbita maxima. The sequence goes on along the minus strand of NW_019278953.1, from coordinate 728 downwards.
TTTACTGTTTTATGTAATACAGTTCTTTTAAATTCTATTATAAATCATCAAGCCTAATCATTCCTCACAAAAGTTTTAAAAAACGTCGACCGTGACTCGGTTTTTTTACCACAAACTTCAAACGTTCAAGATTTGGGTTTCCGAAGTAGGGTTCGATTTGAAGCAATCTTTTACGATTTTANTTTATGCACTATGATTCTTCAAAATTCGATTCTAAATCATTATGCAGAATCATTCCCCACAAAAGTTTTGAAAAACGTCGACCGTGACTCGATTTTTTAGCACGTACTTCAAACGTCCCAGATTTGGGATTTCGAAGTAGGGTTCGATTTGAAGCGCTCTTTTACTGTTTTATGTAATACATTTCTTTTAAATTCTATTATAAATCATCAAGCCTAATCATTCCTCACAAAAGTTTTAAAAAACGTCGACCGTGACTCGGTTTTTTTACCACGTACTTCAAACGTCCAAGATTTGGGTTTCCGAAGTAGGGTTCGATTTGAAGCAATCTTTTACTATTTTATGCACTATGATTCTTCAAAATTCGATTCTAAATCATTATGCAGAATCATTCCCCACAAAAGTTTTGAAAAACGTCGATCGTGACTCGATTTTTTAGCACGTACTTCAAACGTCCCAGATTTGGGTTTTCGAAGTAGGGTTCGATTTGAAGCGCTCTTTTACTGTTTTATGTAATACATTTCTTTTAAATTCTATTATAAATCATC
>NW_019278952.1:0-743 GCF_002738345.1 Cucurbita maxima | reverse complement strand
TCACTTCTCAGCAACAAGTGAGTTAAGTCAATACGTTTGCGCGTCGCCTACAACCAGACAACGTATGCTCGAGCTTCTGACCCTAATTTAAGGAGAAAGCTCTAGAAAACAGGTTAGAGAGATTTTCAAGAGAGAGTTTGAAAGCAAGATTTAGTGAGAGATTGAAAACAGTGTTATATAGCATGCAAGCAAAGAAACAACAACAACTTAGCCGTATATAACTATTCGAGTATGGAAAAATTAACAACTAGTTGTATCTACGGGGCAGTTTTTTTTTTAATTTTATTTTATTTTTATTACTAATTGATATTTTTTAAAGTTTAATATTGTCCACTTTTCCCCTAAGCATTTACGACTTTATTTTTTGTTTCATCCAAAATGTCTCATACTAATAAAGATAAATGGGATGTACGAGTAAAGAATAGATACATGAATAAACCGACACCACATCTAAACGAGAGTGATTTTGATCATGTCTCAAGAAAACATCGGGATTGTAGTTGGTTTAAACATAATTCAGCTATCTTATAAATATTTATTATTAAAAAAAAAAAGTAAATTTTAGTAAAATGGATGATTTTCTAAAATTAAAAATAAATAAATAAATAAAATCTTGTGAAAGATATGGTTTTATCATTTTTTTTTTAATTTACTTTAATATTATTGTTTTTATTTAATTTTTTGCAAAATACTTTACCAATGGACCACAATATCTTACACTAAAATTCGTTCGCAAATCGAGG
>NW_019278951.1:0-743 GCF_002738345.1 Cucurbita maxima | reverse complement strand
TACGTGCTAAAAAAACCGAGTCACGGTCGACGTTTTTCGAAAGTTTTGTGAGGAATGATAAGGCTTGATGATTTATAATATTATTTCTAAGAAACGGAGTGCATAAAAGAGTAAAAGCGTTCTTCAAATCGAACCCTTCTTCGGAAACCGAAACAGGGAAGTTTTTAGTACGTGATTAAAAAACCGAGTCACGGTCGACTTTTGTAAAAAGTTTTGTGAGGAATGATATGTCTTTATGATGCAGAATATTATTTCTAAGAAACGGAGTGCATAAAAGAGTAAAAGAGTTCTTCAAATCGAACCCTTCTTCGGAAACCCAAACAGGGAAGTTTTTAGTACGTGATTAAAAAACCGAGTCACGGTCGACGTTTTTCTAAAGTTTTGTGAGGAATGATATGGCTTGATGATGTAGAATATTATTTCTAAGAAACGGAGTGCATAAAACAGTAAAAGAGTTCTTCAAATCGAACCCTTCTTCGGAAACCCAAACAGGGAAGTTTTTAGTACGTGCTAAAAAAACCGAGTCACGGTCGACGTTTGTCAAAAGTTTTGTGAGGAATGATATGGCTTGATGATGTAGAATGTTATTTCTAAGAAACGGAGTGCATAAAAGAGCAAAACAGTTCTTCGAATCGAACCCTTCTTCGGAAATCCAAACAGGGAAGTTTGTAGTACGTGCTAAAAAAACCGAGTCACGATCGAGGTTTGACAAAAGTTTTGTGAGGAATGATATGGCTTGATGA
>NW_019278950.1:543-743 GCF_002738345.1 Cucurbita maxima | reverse complement strand
TCTGAGACGTTTGAAGTACGTGCTAAAAAAACCGAGTCACGGTCGACGTTTTTTGGAAGTTTTCGGGGGAATGATTAGGCTCGATGATTTAGAATAGAATTTCGAAGAAACGGAGTGCATGAAAGAGTAAAAGTGTGCTTCAAATCGAACCCTACTTCGGAAACCCAAATCTGGGACGTTTGAAGTACGTGCTAAAAAAA
>NW_019278950.1:0-316 GCF_002738345.1 Cucurbita maxima | reverse complement strand
AGTAAAAGTGTGCTTCAAATCGAACCCTACTTCGGAAACCCAAATCTAGGACGTTTGAAGTACGTGCTAAAAAAAACCGAGTCATGGTCGACGTTTTTTGGAAGTTTTGTGGGGAATGATTAGGCTTGATGATTTAGAATAAATTTNATTTAGCATAGAGTTTCGAAGAAACGGAGTGCATAAAAGAGTAATAGTGTGCTTCAAATTGAACCCTACTTCGGAAACCCAAATCTGAGACGTTTGAAGTACGTGCTAAAAAAACCGAGTCACGGTCGACGTTTTTTGGAAGTTTTCGGGGGAATGATTATGCTCGATG
>NW_019278949.1:407-743 GCF_002738345.1 Cucurbita maxima | reverse complement strand
AAGTTTTGTGAGGAATGATAAGGCTAGATGATTTAGAATATTATTTCTAAGAAACGGAGTGCGTAAAACAGTAAAAGAGTTCTTCAAATGGAACCCTTCTTCCGAAACCCTAACAGGAAAGTTTGTATTACGTGCTAAAAAAACCGAGTCACGGTCGACGTTTGTCGAAAGTTTTGTGAGGAATGAAGTTTGTATTACGTGCTAAAAAAACCGAGTCACGGTCGACGTTTGTCGAAAGTTTTGTGAGGAATGATAAGGCTAGTTGATTAAGAATATTATTTCTAAGAAACGGAGTGCGTAAAACAGTAAAAGAGTTCTTCAAATGGAACCCTTCTT
>NW_019278949.1:0-211 GCF_002738345.1 Cucurbita maxima | reverse complement strand
ATTTAGAATATTATTTCTAAGAAACGGAGTGCGTAAAACAGTAAAAGAGTTCTTCAAATGGAACCCTTCTTCCGAAACCCTAATAGGGAAGTTTGTAGTACGTGCTAAAAAAACCGAGTCACGGTCGATGTTTGTCGAAAGTTTTGTCAGGAATGATAAGGCTAGATGATTTAGAATATTATTTCTAAGAAACGGAGTGCGTAAAACAGTA
>NW_019278948.1:0-743 GCF_002738345.1 Cucurbita maxima | reverse complement strand
TTTTCCTTTACAAAACTTGCTTAAACAAATGAGAAAGCAGAACTTCAATTTTGTGTGAAATTCCAAGTACTAGAAACCAAAAGGTATGTGATAGACCACAAAAAATGTAAATGTGTAGTTAAGTTCAACGACACGTGGGGAGAGGGATTCAAACATTTGACTTCTTCGTCAATGATAGAGTGAGGGATTCAAATATTTGGGCTATACCCATGTTGGCAATTCGTAAATGTAAGTTAGAAAAAACGCTTTGAGTGGGGGGTAAAGTTAAGTTGAGCTATACCCATGTTGGTAACCGTAACGCTTTGAGTGGGGGTTAAATTTGTAGGTACCTTAACCAGTTGAGCTATACCCACGTTAGAAACCATAACGCTTTGAGTGGGGGGTTAAATTTGTAGATACCTTAATCAGTTGAGCTATTCCCTGTTAGCAACCGTAATGCTTTGAGTGGGGGGTTAAGTTTGTAGATACTTTAACCAATTGAGCTATATCTACGCAGGCAACCGTAACGCTTTGAGTGGAGGGTTAAATTTGTAGATACCTTAACCAATTGAGGTACCTAAGTTGAAGTTAGGAGAATAAAACTAAAGGTGAGTATGTAAACTAGGTAGTATCATAGGGGATTATGGTTTTCGTAAGCTAAATCTGGTGGTTTGGGATACAGGGGAGCACTTTCTAATCATCCTAAATTAAAAGTGAGTCCTGTCGGTATGTTCAGAATGAGTTGGTAATCTGAGATTCTTAGT
>NW_019278947.1:0-743 GCF_002738345.1 Cucurbita maxima | reverse complement strand
GTGCTAAAAAAACCGAGTCACGGTCGACGTTTGTCGAAAGTTTTGTGAGGAATGATAAGGCTAGATGATTTAGAATATTATTTCTAAGAAATGGAGTGCGTAAAACAGTAAAAGATTACTTCAAATGGAACCCTCGTTCGGAAACCCAAACAGAGAAGTTTGTAGTACGTGCTAAAAAACACCGAGTCACGGTCGACGTTTGTCGAAAGTTTTGTGAGGAATGATAAGGCTTGATGATTTAGAATATTATTTCTAAGAAACGGAGTGCTTAAAACAGTAAAAGAGTTCTTCAAATGGAACCCTTCTTCCGAAACCCTAACAGGGAAGTTTGTAGTACGTGCTAAAAAAACCGAGTCACGGTCGACGTTTGTCGAAAGTTTTGTGAGGAATGATAAGGCTAGATGATTTAGAATATTATTTCTAAAAAATGGAGTGCGTAAAACAGTAAAAGAGTTCTTCAAATGGAACCCTCGTTCGGAAACCCAAACAGAGAAGTTTGTAGTACGTGCTAAAAAACACCGAGTCACGGTCGACGTTTGTCGAAAGTTTTGTGAGGAATGATAAGGCTTGATGATTTAGAATATTATTTCTAAGAAACGGAGTGCTTAAAACAGTGAAAGAGTTCTTCAAATGGAACCCTTCTTCCGAAACCCTAACAGGGTAGTTTGTAGTACGTGCTAAAAAAACCGAGTCACGGTCGACGTTTGTCGAAAGTTTTGTGAGGAATGATAAGGCTAGATGAT
>NW_019278946.1:0-744 GCF_002738345.1 Cucurbita maxima | reverse complement strand
TCATCAATTTAAGTAGCGTTCAACTATAAATATCGAATGTTAAAGTATTCCTCGACAAAGTAAATCTGTTGAAACTGTGTATCAAAGGTGTTCCATAATAAGTTGTGGAGAAGTGTTTCCTTCAATTGTAATTTCAATTAAGGATGTCAATGACAAAAAAGTGCACGAGGCTAGAAGGTTTGTAGTGGAAGAAAATAACAAGAGTCATGGACTTTTTTCGTTTACAAGCTGTATCATGTGTCTTATTCATGGTGACTTAAATCCCATTGAATTGGTGCGCCTTTCACATCAGAGACATTTGTGCCTTAAATCTCTTTGCTTGCTGAAACATTTGCTTGACATAATTCGACCAAAGACGGTATGGACGACCTTAGCTAATTGTATTGGTCTCCAATCATGAAGTGTGACGTCGGATCTTTGTGCATACCATACTCATTAACTATAACATGGCAAGAAATTTTTTATGTTTTGACTGGGCATGCCATATTCTATTGTTCTTATATATCTTGTTATCTGTGATTAAAGCAAAGAAGTATAGACATGGTTTCCAACCAACCCTTCCTTTATAGTTAGTTCGACGAATGAGTTTTTGTTATCATTTTATCGTTAACCCTTCCGCTCGATTTTGTGTCATGATATCATATAGGGAATCAGAAGAGACGTTACTTGGACAAAATTACATACCGTTTGATAATTATTGTTGATAACAAAGATAAATTGATTTATAAGCATTTTAAGTTCAAA
>NW_019278945.1:0-744 GCF_002738345.1 Cucurbita maxima | reverse complement strand
GGAATGATTAGGCTTGATGATTTAGAATATAATTTCGAAGAAACAGAGTGCATAAAATAGTATAAGAGTGCTTCGAAACGAACCCTACTTCAGAATCCCAAATATGGGACGTTTGAAGTTTGTGCTAGAAAAACCGAGTCACGGTCGATGTTTTTCGAAAGTTTTGTGAGGAATGATCAGGCTTGATGATTTAGAATATAATTTCGAAGAAACAGAGTGCATAAAACAGTAAAAAAATGCTTCAAATCGAACCCTACTTCGGAAACTCAAATATGGGACGTTTGAAGTTTGTGCTAAAAAAACCGAGTCACGGTCGACGTTTTTCGAAAGTTTTGTGAGGAATGATTAGGCTTGATGATTTAGAATATAATTTCGAAGAAACAGAGTGCATAAAACAGTAAAAAAATGCTTCAAATCGAACCCTACTTCGGAAACTCAAATATGGGACGTTTGAAGTTTGTGCTAAAAAAACCGAGCCCCGGTCGACGTTTTTCGAAAGTTTTGTGAGGAATGATTAGGCTTGATGATTTAGAATATAATTTCGAAGAAACAGAGTGCATAAAATAATATAAGAGTGCTTCGAAACGAACCCTACTTAAGAATCCCAAATATGGGAAGTTTGAAGTTTGTGCTAAAAAAACCGAGTCACGGTCGACGTTTTTCGAAAGTTTTGTGAGGAATGATCAGGCTTGATGATTTAGAATATAATTTCGAGGAAACAGAGTGCATAAAAAAGTAAAAAAA
>NW_019278944.1:0-744 GCF_002738345.1 Cucurbita maxima | reverse complement strand
TTGCGCGCACATCATGCCCGCCAACACCTGCGCGCGCTACCGCTAGGAGGTTAACCCGCGCGCGCTACCCCCGTGCACACGCCGAGCCCCATCCTACGCTGCGCGCGATACGTGTCCTACCAACAGCCTATCAAAAGTGTTGGATTTTACCTCCATTAAAAAACAAAAAAAACACCACACCCAATGATGTGGCAGCGAAAGAATGCTTATCTCAAATGCTTATTTCATACCGGAGCAAGTACGTTACACCAAGACGTCCACCATGACCTTGTGCTTACAACCATCACCCATTAATTGCGAAAGTACGTGTGGAGTGGTCGGTTTGCCGTAATTTTTTTCTTGGGAGCTAAGCAAGATGGAAGAATGATTCCCACAAAATTTCTAGAGCAAGTACACTACACCATGACCTTGTGCTCACAACCATCACCCATTAATTGCGAAAGTACATGTGGAGTGATCGGTTTGCTGTAATTTTTTTCGTGGGAGATAAGCAAGATGAAAGAATGATTCCCACAAAATTTCAGATTTTTTTGACGGCTGTAGCTATTTTTTCTAATTTCGCATTATTTAATGTTGAAAAATTCATTAAAAAAAAATTGGTCGGTTGAAAAGTCATTAAACTTGATTTATAGACCCATGAGAATGTCCCATTCGTGAATCAATCGAGTTCCCGGAAAAAAACATGGTAAAACTCGAGATATTCGACCGTATGACGGCTCGGAAAAATCGTGTCTGGGCCTGGCA
>NW_019278943.1:0-744 GCF_002738345.1 Cucurbita maxima | reverse complement strand
AAACGGAGTGCATAAAACAGTAAAAGTGTTCTTCAAATCGAACCCTTCTTCGGAAACCCAAACAGGGATGTTTTTAGTACGTCCTAAAACAACCGATTCACGGTCGACGTTTTTCGAAAGTTTTGTGTGGAATGATAAGGCTTGAGGATTTAGAATATTATTTCTAAGAAACGGAGTGCATAAAACAGTAAAAGTGTTCTTCAAATCGAACCCTTCTTCGGAAACCCAAACAGGGACGTTTTTAGTACGTGCTAAAAAAACCGAGTCACGGTCGACGTTTTTCGAAAGTTTTGTGAGGAATGAAAAGGCTTGAGGATTTAGAATATTATTTCTAAGAAACGGAGTGCATAAAACAGTAAAAGTGTTCTTCAAATCGAACCCTTCTTCGGAAACCCAAACAGGGACGTTTTTAGTACGTGCTAAAAAAACAAAGTCACGGTCGACGTTTTTCGAAAGTTTTGTAAGGAATGATAAGGCCTGAGGATTTAGAATATTATTTCTAAGAAACGGAGTGCATAAAACAGTAAAAGTGTTCTTCAAATCGAACCCTTCTTCGGAAACCCAAACAGGGATGTTTTTAGTACGTCCTAAAACAACCGATTCACGGTCGACGTTTTTCGAAAGTTTTGTGAGGAATGATAAGGCTTGAGGATTTAGAATATTATTTCTTAGAAACGGAGTGCATAAAACAGTAAAAGTGTTCTTCAAATCGAACCCTTCTTCGGAAACCCAAACAGGGATGTT
>NW_019278942.1:0-744 GCF_002738345.1 Cucurbita maxima | reverse complement strand
TATTTGAAATATATTTTATTTTCTTTAATTTGGATGCTTTTCTCTCAATTTTTTTATAATGATTTTTTATTTTATTAAGGAAGCGCTTGAATTATTAATCAAATTAAAAAAATAATTATATATATATTTCGAATTTGGCTTGTTTATTTTTAAAAATATAGATAAAAATATAAAAATAGAGAAACTCTGAGCTGATTTTTTTAAACTAAAAAACTAAAAATCAAATAATCCTATTTTATAAACTTAAAAATAAAAAACACACAAAATAAAGCTATTTAAAGAATTTTATGTTAATTGTGGAACTTTTCAAGTACAATAGATTCAAGCAAACTCTTAAATAACTCTATAAATAAGATTTAAGCATTAAAGAACTACATTTTCCATTTGGTGGACCATTGATTCTTATATTTATAAATATTATATATATATAAATTAGTCGAATAAGACATGGATTAATAAGTTCGTGAAAATAAAGTAATATTTATTTTTTTAAATAAAATTGAACAATTAATATTTTAAATAAAAACAGGTCACACTTATAAAATTCTTAATTACGGTTTTTTTTGGATTAAGTCAACTAATTAATTGGGTTTAATTAAAAAAAATTTAGTGCATTAATCAACCCAAAATTGATTAGTTGAATTCTCGAATTTTTTATTTGTTTTTTAAGAAATTTTTTTATTTATACAATTAAAGGAAAAATGCTTTCATTGTGATTTTTAAAACTTATATGTAATAAATGTG
>NW_019278941.1:0-744 GCF_002738345.1 Cucurbita maxima | reverse complement strand
CCTCATGGTATTCAGGTTGAAAGAGAGAAATTGAAGAAGTATGGTCGCCCTCTATTGGGATGTACTATGTAAACCAAAATGGGGATTATCCGCTAAGAATTATGGTAGAGTCATTCATGAATGTCTATGCGGTGGACTTTATTTTACCAAAGATGATGAAAAGGTTCATTCCCAACCATTTATGCGTTGTAGAGACCGTTTCCTATTTTGTGCGGAATTTCTCAATCACAGGCTGAAGTGAAATCAAGGGACATTACTTGAATGCTACTATGCGAGTACATGCGAAGAAATGATGAAAGGGCTTTGCTTGAGAATTGGGAGTTATTCTTTCACGAACTGTAAACAAAGAGAAATACTCCTTATTCATGAGAGTGAACTTCGGAACCTTCTCGAACTCGGGTTGAACTTACGGTCTCTTCTCTTTTCTTTTCTTTGATTCTGCTTTCAAGACTCTTCAAATTCAAGATTCATTCCCCATNGATTCATTCCCCATCACTTCTATTCCCTTCTGTTATGGTGAGTTATTCTTGTTAACAGGTGGATTCACTGCAAATACTAGCTTGGCTCATTCATTATTGTCGAGATAATGGTCTACTTCTTCACATTCATCGTGCAATGCATGCCGTTATTCATAGAAGAGTCATGGTATGCGCTTCCCTTCCGTGTACTAGCTAATGCGTTACGTCTGTCTGGTGGAGACCATATTCACGCTGGTACCGTAGTAGGTAAACTTGAAGAATGGGA
>NW_019278940.1:0-744 GCF_002738345.1 Cucurbita maxima | reverse complement strand
AAAGTTTTGTGAGGAATGATAAGGCTTGAGGATTTAGAATATTATTTCTAAGAAACGGAGTGCATAAAAAAGTAAAAGAGTTCTTCAAATCGAACGCTTCTTCGGAAACCAAAACAAGGCTGTTTTCAATACGTGCTAAAACAACCGGGTCACGGTCGACGTTTTTCGAAAGTTTTGGTACGAATGATAAGGCTTGAGGATTTAGAATATTATTTCTAAGAAACCGAGTGCATAAAAAAGTAAAAGAGTTCTTCAAATCGAACGCTTTTTCGGAAACCAAAACAGGGCTGTTTTCAATACGTGCTAAAACAACCGGGTCACGGTCGACGTTTTTCGAAAGTTTTGGTACGAATGATAAGGCTTGATGATTTAGAATATTATTTCTAAGAAACGGAGTGCATAAAACAGTAAAAGAGTTCTTCAAATCAAACCCTACTTCGGAAACCCAAATTTGGGAAGTTTGAAGTACTTGCTAAAAAATCCGAGTCACGATCGATGTTTTTTGAAAGTTTTGTGAGGAATGATAAGGCTTGATGATTTAGAATATTATTTCTAAGATACGCAGTGCATAAAACAGTAAAAGAGTTCTATAAATCGAACCCTTCTTCGGAAACCCAAATTTGGGAAGTTTGAAGTATGTGCTTAAAAAACTGAGTCACGATCGACGTTTTTCGAAAGTTTTGTGAGGAATGATAAGGCTTGATGATTTAGAATATTATTTCTAAGATACAGAGTGCATAAAAC
>NW_019278939.1:0-745 GCF_002738345.1 Cucurbita maxima | reverse complement strand
TGGAATCGGGTGCCTTTGGGCGTGCGACATGAGACTAGTTGGGCATGGAATGTCGCCTTCTAACTTGTGCTGCCTTCGGGATGGTGGATGGTCGGAACGACGACAAAGCTTGCAAGGTGGGGTGGAGCTGGGTGCCTTCGGGCATCCAACATGAGCCTCGTCGAGCGTGCGGCGTTGTGGTGACGCCGTCGGGCCACCCTTGGGGCAGCCCTATGTTTTGAAGGCCTGTGGTGCCAGAACATGTTCGGCTAGTTGGAATCGGGTGCCTTTGGGCGTGCGACATGAGACTAGTTGGGCATGGAATGTGGCCTTCTAACTTGTGCTGCCTTCGGGATGGTGGATGGTCGGAGCGACGACAAAGCGTGCAAGGTGGGGTGGAGTTGGGTGCCTTCGGGCGTCCAACATGAGCCTCGTCGAGCGTGCGGCGTTGTGGTGACGCCGTCGGGCCATCCTTGGGGCAGCCCTATGTTTTGAAGGTTGCGTGTTGGCAGAACGTGCACGGTTGGGCGGTGTCAAGTGCCTTCGGGCGTGCGACGTGAGCCTCGCTTTGCACGGATGGTTGCGATGCTTCCTTCAAACTCGGGCCGTCTCTAGGATGGTTGATGGCCTGACCGCGCAGACGCTTTGGGCTTGGCTTCGAATGATGATTTTGAACCCCCGCTCGCGGTGGGTGTGAATAGTCGATCGTCGTCCAAGGTCGTTTTAGCGTACGGCGCATGAGTGGCGATTTGGTTGCTTGGGTCTG
>NW_019278938.1:0-745 GCF_002738345.1 Cucurbita maxima | reverse complement strand
TTGGGTTTCCGAAGTAGGGTTCGATTTGAAGCACTCTTTTACAGTGTTGATGCACTCCGTTGGTTCGAAATTGTATTGTACATCTACATGCCTAATCATTCCCCACAAATGTGTTGAAAAACGTCGAGCGTGACTCGGTTTTTTTAGCACGTTCTCCGTTGGTTCGAAATGGTATTCTATATCCACAAGCCTAATCATTCCTCACAAATGTTTTGAAAAACGTCGACCGTGACTCGGTTTTTTTAGCACGTACTTCAAACATCCCAGATTTGGGTTTCCGAAGTAGGGTTCGATTTGAAGCACTCTTTTACTGTTTTGATGCACTCCGTCGGTTCGAAATTGTATTCTAAAACTTCAAGCCTAATCATTCCCCACAAATGTGTTGAAAAACGTCGACCGTGACTCGGTTTTTTTAGCACGTTCTCCGTTGGTTCGAAATGGTATTGTACATCCACAAGCCTAATCATTCCCCACAAATGTTTTGAAAAACGTCGACCGTGACTCGGTTTTTTTAGCACGTACTTCAAACGTCCCAGATTTGGGTTTCCGAAGTAGGGTTCGATTTGAAGCACTCTTTTACAGTNTAGGGTTCGATTTGAAGCACTCTTTTACTGTTTTGATGCACTCCGTCGGTTCGAAATTGTATTCTAAAACTTCAAGCCTAATAATTTCCCACAAATGTTTTGAAAAACGTCGACCGTGACTCGGTTTTTTTAGCACGTACTCCGTTGGTTTGAAATTGTAT
>NW_019278937.1:0-745 GCF_002738345.1 Cucurbita maxima | reverse complement strand
GGGCCCCCAAGGAGAGTGTATTGTGAGATCCAACATTGGTTGGAGAGGGGATGAAACATTCCTTATAAGGATGTGTTGGGCTTGAGCTATTACAAAGAATTAGCTGGAATAGCTCAGTTGGTTAGAGTGTGTGGCTGTTAACCACAAGGTCGGAGGTTCAAACCCTCCTTCTAGCGATGGTAATAAGTCTACCTACTCTATATGAACTTTTTTAAGGTAAATTAGAGGTGCAGTGTGAGTGATACATTTTGATTGGCTTGTTAGGATGTGACATGATACATTGTTAGGATGTGACATGATACAATACCCCACAATGCTATGTGCACTCCCTTCCCTTCCCTTTAGTGTATACCAATAGTGTGAGTGTATGCTAGTTGAAGCCCAGGTCAATGGGTAGGTATGCGAGCTCGCATGGGAGCAAATGTGTATGAACTTTAAGGTAAATTAGAGGTGGAGTGTGAGTGATACATTTTGATTGGCTTGTTAGGATGTGACATGATACAATACCCCACAATGCTATGTGCACTCCCTTCCCTCCAGTGTATACCAATAGTGTGAGTGTATGCTAGTTGAAGCCCAGGTCAATGGGTAGGTATGCGAGCTCGCATGGGAGCAAAGGTGTGTGTATGTAAGTCATGAGTAGAGAAGTATGCACATCAAATTCTACCCAGACACGAATATGAGACCAAGGCCATGAAATGATATTTTATGATAACCATGATTTCATGTGTTTGCGTGAGTAGAG
>NW_019278936.1:0-744 GCF_002738345.1 Cucurbita maxima | reverse complement strand
TAAAACAGTAAAAGAGTTCTTCAAATCGAACCCACTTTGGAAACCCAAATCTGGGAAGTTTGAAGTACGTGCTAAAAAAACTGAGTCACGATCGACGGTTTTCGAAAGTTTTGTGAGGAATGATAAGACTTGATGATTTAGAATATTATTTCTAAGAAACGGAGTGCATAAAACAGTAAAAGTGTTCTTCGAATCGAACCCTACTTCGGAAACCCAAATCTGGGAAGTTTGAAGTACGTGCTAAAAAAACCGAGTCACGATCGACGGTTTTCGAAAGTTTTGTGAGGAATGATAAGGCTTGATGATTTAGAATATTATTTCTAAGAAACGGAGTGCATAAAACAGTAAAAGTGTTCTTCGAATCGAACCCTACTTCGGAAACCCAAATCTGGGAAGTTTGAAGTACGTGCTAAAAAGACCGAGTCACGATCGACGGTTTTCGAACGTTTTGTGAGGAATGATAAGGCTTGATGATTTAGAATATTATTTCTAAGAAACGGAGTGCATAAAACAGTAAAAGAGTTCTTCAAATCGAACCCTACTTCGGAAACCTAAATCTGAGAAGTTTGAAGTAAGTGCTAAAAAAACCGAGTCACATCGACGGTTTTCGAAAGTTTTGTGAGGAATGATAAGTCTTGATGATTTAGAATATTATTTCTAAGAAACGGAGTGCATAAAACAGTAAAAGTGTTCTTCGAATCGAACCCTACTTCGGAAACCCAAATCTGGGAAGTTTGAAGTACG
>NW_019278935.1:230-746 GCF_002738345.1 Cucurbita maxima | reverse complement strand
AATAGAATTTCGAAGAAACGGAGTGCATAAAACGGTAAAAGTGTGCTTCAAATCGAACCCTACTTCGGAAACCCAAATCTGGGACGTTTGAAGTACGTGCTAACAAACCGAGTCACGTTCAAAGTTTTTTGGAAGTTTTGGGGGGAATGATTAGGCTTGATGATTTAGAATAGAATTTCGAAGAAACGGAGTGCATAAAACAGTAAAAGTGTGCTGCAAATCGAACCCTACTTCGGAAACCCAAATCTGGGACGTTTGAAGTACGTGCCAAAAAACCGAGTAACGGTCGAAGTTTTTTGGAAGTTTTGTGAGAAATGATTAGGCTTGATGATTTAGAATAGAATTTCGAAGAAACGGAGTGCATAAAATAGTAAAAGTGTGCTTCAAATCGAACCCTACTTCGGAAACCCAAATCTGGGACGTTTGAAGTACGTGCTAAAAAAATCGAGTCACGGTCGAAATATTTTGGAAGTTTTGGGGGGAATGATTAGGCTTGATGATTTAGAATAGAATTTC
>NW_019278935.1:0-210 GCF_002738345.1 Cucurbita maxima | reverse complement strand
GGCTTGATGATTTAGAATAGAATTTCGAAGAAACGGAGTGCATAAAACAGTAAAAGTGTGCTTCAAATCAAACCCTACTTCGAAAACCCAAATCTGGGACGTTTGAAGTACGTGCTAAAAAAATCGAGTCACGGTCGAAGTATTTTGGAAGTTTTGGGGGGAATGATTAGGCTTGATGATTTAGAATAGAATTTCGAAGAAACGGAGTGC
>NW_019278934.1:0-746 GCF_002738345.1 Cucurbita maxima | reverse complement strand
TTCAAGTAGTATAACTTACTATCTTATCTAAATTTAGAGATGTTTTCTTTTTTTAGTGATGAATTTTCATTTTAATGTTAAGCATAAATAGCTCAATTCAATTTGGCCTGCTGTCTGTAGATCTAAAAATAGCTTGGATTCCTAATTCTTTATTTGACTATAAATGCTCTGTAAGACATTTAGTAAAATGACTCATTTTATTGCATGGAACAATAAAATTGATCTTCCTATAGAATTGTCAATACATTCTCTTTCAAAGTTGTTAAGTTGAGTCCCTTTGATGTAGGTGATGATTTTTCTGATTTGAGGACGAATCCTGAAGAGGGGGATGATGATAAGAATCACGGTGTACATTCTACTTTCACTGTTACTGAGTTGAGTTCTTTTAATGTAGGTGATGATTTTTCTGATTCGAGGACGAATCCTTTTGAAGAGGGGGATGATGATAAGAATCACGGTGTTCCAACTGGACCTAATACACAACCCAAGGCCAAGAAGATTCAACAAGCATTCATACTTTATCTACAAAATTGGATAGACTAGGTTCAACCGTCATTTCATAAGTAAATATTTGCACGGTTTAAGTAGCGGTTGAAGTTGCAAGCATCATTTCATGAGTGGTTAGAAAACTTTATTCATTATTTTAATTTCATAAAGTTTCTAATGCTCAAATTTACTTGGTCTTCTGTAAAGAATTAAAGGGATCGAGATTAAATCAGGGGCACTCTTTTTTTTTTTTTTTTTTT
>NW_019278933.1:0-746 GCF_002738345.1 Cucurbita maxima | reverse complement strand
GATGATTTAGAATAGAATTTCGAAGAAACGGAGTGCATGAAACAGTAAAAGTGTGCTTCAAATCGAACCCTACTTCGGAAACCCAAATCTGGGACGTTTGAAGTACGTGGTAAAAAAACCGAGTCACAATCGACGTTTTTTGGAAGTTTTCGGGGGAATGATTAGGTTCGATGATTTAGAATAGAATTTCGAAGAAACGGAGTGCATGAAACAGTAAAAGTGTGCTTCAAATCGAACCCTACTTCGGAAACCCAAATCTGGGACGTTTGAAGTACGTGCTAAAAAAACCGAGTCACGGTCGACGTTTTTTGGAAGTTTTCGGGGGAATGATTAGGCTCGATGATTTAGAATAGAATTTCAAAGAAACGGAGTGCATGAAACAGTAAAAGTGTGCTTCAAATCGAACCCTACTTCGGAAACCCAAATCTGGGACGTTTGAAGTACGTGCTAAAAAAACCGAGTCACGATCGACGTTTTTTGGAAGTTTTCGGGGGAATGATTAGGCTTGATGATTTAGAATAGAATTTCCAAGAAACGGAGTGCATAAAACAGTAAAAGTGTGCTTCAAATCGAACCCTACTTCGGAAACCCAAATCTAAGACCTTTGAAGTACGTGCTAAAAAAAACCGAGTCACGGTCGACGTTTTTTGGAAGTTTTTGGGGGAATGATTAGGCTCGATGATTTAGAATAGAATTTCGAAGAAACGGAGTGCATGAAACAGTAAAAGTGTGCTTCAAATCGAACC
>NW_019278932.1:0-746 GCF_002738345.1 Cucurbita maxima | reverse complement strand
AAGTATTTGGAGATTATATTATTGTGATATTTTTTCCCAAATTTTATATTATTGTGATAGAAGCTATAAACGACCATTATATTCATTGGTCAGATATTGCAATTGTGAAGAAGTGAAGAAGTTCACTTTATAGAAGTATTTGGAGATGCGGGGTGGTATCGATCCCCGTACCTCTCGCATGCTAAGCGATACCATTTGAGCTACATCCCCACAATTTTTGCATCACAAAACCCTAAATTTTTCGTCATCAATAATATTGAAAATGAAGAAATATTGTTACACAAGAAGGTCATGAATAAGGAGGGTATCGATCCCTGTACCTCTCACATGCAAAGCGAGCGCTCTACCATCTGAGCTACATACCCATGATTTTGACATTTTAAAACCCTAAATGTCCCATCATCAATAATAGTGAAAATAAAAAATATCAAAATATTAATAACAAATAGTTTTTTTTGGTGATGCGGGGCATCGATAATTCTGAAAATAAAAAAATATTATAACAAATTAAATACTTTCTTGTGGAGATGTAGGTTATCAATCTCCGTACAACTGGCATGCAAAGCGAGCGCTCTACCGTCTAAGCTACATCTTCACAATTTTTACGTCACAAAAACAAAAATGATTCGTCGTGAATAATAGTGAAAATGAAAAAATATCGCTACTCATTATGTCATAAATAAGAAAAAATTGAATAGAAATAAAATATTACATCATAGAACCCTAAATTTCCCATCATCAATAAT
>NW_019278931.1:0-746 GCF_002738345.1 Cucurbita maxima | reverse complement strand
GTTAACCCGCGCGCGCTACCCCCGTGCACACGCCGAGCCCCATCCTACGCTGCGCGCGATACGTGTCCTACCAACAGCATATCAAAAGTGTTGGATTTTACCTCCATTAAAAAACAAAAAAAAAACCTCACACCCAATGATGTGGCAGCGAAAGAATGCTTATCTCAAACATCAAAATGAAGAGTTTTCATACCGGAGCAAGTACGTTACACCAAGACATCCACCATGTCCTTGTGCTTACAACCATCACCCATTAATTGCGAAAGTACGTGTGGAGTGGTCGGTTTGCCGTAATTTTTTTCTTGGGAGCTAAGCAAGATGGAAGAATGACTCCCACAAAATTTCTAGAGCAAGTACACTACACCATGACCTTGTGCTTACAACCATCACCCATTAATTGTGAAAGTACGTGTGGAGTGATCGGTTTGCTGTAATTTTTTTCCTGGGAGATAAGCAAGATGAAAGAATGATTCCCACAAAATTTCAGATTTTTTTGACGGCTGTAGCTATTTTTTCTAATTTCGCATTATTTAATGTTAAAAAATTCATTAAAAAAAATTGGTCGGTTGAAAAGTCATGAAACTTGATTTATAGACCCATGAGAATGTCCCATTCATTTATCAATCGAGTTCCCGGAAAAAAACATTGTAAAACTCGAGATATTCGACCGTATGACGGCTCGGAAAAATCGTGTCTGGGCCTGGCAGACCAAAAATGCCTCAAAATGTACTATATAGGGGGGTGAC
>NW_019278930.1:0-746 GCF_002738345.1 Cucurbita maxima | reverse complement strand
TGCCTAATCATTCCCCCAAAAAGTTTCATAAAAAATGGACAGTTACTCAGTTTTTTAGCACGTGCTTCAAACGTCCCGGTTTTGGTGTTTCCGAATTAGTGTTCGACTTTAAGCACTTTTTTACTGTATTATACACTCCGTTTCTTCGAAATAATATTCTAAATCATCATGCCAAATCATTCCCCCAAAAAGTTTCATAAAAAATGGACAGTGACTCGGTTTTTTAGCACGTGCTTCAAACGTCCCGGTTTTGGTGTTTCCGAATTAGGGTTCGACTTTAAGCACTTTTTTACAGTATTATACACTCCGTTTCTTTGAAATAATATTCTAAATCATCATGCCTAATCATTCCCCCAAAAAGTTTCTTAAAAAATGGACAGTTACTCGGTTTTTTAGCACGTGCTTCAAACGTCCCGGTTTTGGTGTTTCCGAATTAGTGTTCGACTTTAAGCACTTTTTTACTGTATTATACACTCCGTTTCTTCGAAATAATATTCTAAATCATCATGCCAAATCATTCCCCCAAAAAGTTTCATAAAAAATGGACAGTTACTCGGTTTTTTGGCACGTGCTTCAAACGTCCCGGTTTTGGTGTTTCCGAATTAGGGTTCGACTTTAAGCACATTTTTACTGTATTATACCCTCCGTTTCTTTGAAATAATATTCTAAATCATCATGCCTAATCATTCCCCCAAAAAGTTTCTTAAAAAATGGACAGTTACTCGGTTTTTTAGCACGTGCTTCAA
>NW_019278929.1:0-747 GCF_002738345.1 Cucurbita maxima | reverse complement strand
CCCTAACAGGGAAGTTTGTAGTACGTGCTAAAAAAACCGAGTCACGGTCGACGTTTGTCAAAAGTTTTGTGAGAAATGATAAGGCTAGATGATTTAGAATATTATTTCTAAGAAACGAAGTGCGTAATACAGTAAAAGAGTTCTTCAAATGGAACCCTTCTTCCGAAACCCTAACAGGGAAGTTTGTAGTACGTGCTAAAAAAACTGAGTCACGGTCGACGTTTGTCGAAAGTTTTGTGAAGAATGATAAGGCTAGATGATTTAGAAGATTATTTCTAAGAAACGGAATGCGTAAAACAGTAAAAGAGTTCTTCAAATGGAACCCTGCTTCGGAAACCCAAACAGAGAAGTTTGTAATACGTGCTAAAAAACCGAGTCACGGTCGACGTTTGTCGAAAGTTTTGTGAGGAATGATAAGGCTAGATGATTTAGAATATTATTTCTAAGAAACGGAGTGCGTAAAACAGTAAAAGAGTTCTTCAAATGGAACCCTTCTTCCGAAACCCTAACAGGGAAGTTTGTAGTACGTGCTAAAAAAACCGAGTCACGGTCGACGTTTGTCGAAAGTTTTGTGAGGAATGATAAGGCTAGATGATTTAGAATATTATTTCTAAGAAACGGAGTGCGTAAAACAGTAAAAGAGTTCTTCAAATGGAACTCTTCTTCCGAAACCATAACAGGGAAGTTTGTAGTACGTGCTAAAAAAACCGAGTCACGGTCGACGTTTGTCGAAAGTTTTGTGAGGAA
>NW_019278928.1:0-747 GCF_002738345.1 Cucurbita maxima | reverse complement strand
CACCACCGCCGTCAACCGCCCTCGACCTCCGACCACCACCTCGACGACCCGAGCATATGCCCATGTGCGGCGCATAGTGCTTGGGGCGTGGGGGTGGTGGAGGATATAGGGGGCGCCCCCGTGGCCAACCCATGCAGACTAGTCACCCCCCTATATAGTACATTTTGAGGCATTTTTGGTCTGCCAGGCCCAGACACGATTTTTCCGAGGCGTCATACGGTCGAATATCTCGAGTTTTACCATGTTTTTTTCCGGGAACTCGATCGATTCACGAATGGGACATTCTCTTGGGTCTATAAATCAAGTTTCATGACTTTTCAACCGACCAATTTTTTTTAATGAATTTTTCAACATTTAATAATGCGAAATTAGAAAAAATAGCTACAGCCGTCAAAAAAATCTGAAATTTTGTGGGAATCATTCTTTCATCTTTCTTATCTCCCAGGAAAAAAATTACAGCAAACCGATCACTCCACACGTACTTTCGCAATTAATGGGTGATGGTTGTGAGCACAAGGTCATGGTGTAGTGTACTTGCTCTAGAAATTTTGTGGGAATCATTCTTCCATCTTGCTTAGCTCCCAAGAAAAAAATTACGGCAAACCGACCACTCCACACGAACTTTCGCAATTAATGGGTGATGGTTGTAAGCACAAGGTCATGGTGGACGTCTTGGTGTAACGTACTTGCTCCGGTATGAAAACTCTTCATTTTAATGTTTGAGATAAGCATTCTTTCGCTGCCACA
>NW_019278927.1:0-747 GCF_002738345.1 Cucurbita maxima | reverse complement strand
ATAGTTTCGAAGAAACAGAGTGCATAAAACAGTAAAAGAGTTCTTCAAATCGAACCCTACTTCGGAAACACAAATCTGGGACGTTTGAAGTTCGTGCCAAAAAAAACCTAGTCACTTTCGACAATTTCGAAAGTTTTATGAGGTATGATTAGGCTTGATGATTTAGAATATAGTTTCGAAGAAACGGAGTCCATAAAACAGTAAAAGAGTTCTTCAAATCGAACCCTACTTCGGAAACACAAATCTGGGACGTTTGAAATACGAGCCAAAAAACACCTAGTCACCTTCGAAGATTTTCGAAAGTTTTGTGAGGAATGATTAGGCTTGATGATTTAGAATATAGTTTCGAAGAAACGGAGTGCATAAAACAGTAAAAGAGTTCTTCAAATCGAACCATACTACGGAAACCAAAATCTGGGACGTTTGAAATACGAGCCAAAAAACACCTAGTCACCTTCGACTATTTTCGAAAGTTTTGTGAGGAATGATTAGGCTTGATGATTTAGAATATAGTTTCGAAGAAACGGAGTGCATAAAACAGTAAAAGAGTTCTTCAAATCGAACCCTACTTCGAAAACCCAAATTTGGGACGTTTGAAGTACGTGATAAAAAAACCGAGTCACTTTCGACGATTTTTAAAAGTTTTTTGTGGAATGATTAGGCTTGATGATTTAGAATATAGTTTCGAAGAAACGGAGTGCATAAAACAGTAAAAGAGTTCTTCAAATCGAACCCTACTTCGGAAAC
>NW_019278926.1:567-747 GCF_002738345.1 Cucurbita maxima | reverse complement strand
GATTTTCGAAAGTTTTGTGAGGAATGATTAGGCTTGATGATTTAGAATATAGTTTCGTAGAAACGGAGTGCATAAAACAGTAAAAGAGTTCGTCAAATCGAACCCTACTTCGGAAACCCAAATCGGGAACGTTTGAAGTACGTGCCAAAAAACACCTAGTCCCTTTCGACGATTTTCGAA
>NW_019278926.1:0-166 GCF_002738345.1 Cucurbita maxima | reverse complement strand
GGACGTTTGAAGTACGTGCCAAAAAACACCTAGTCCCTTTCGACGATTTTCGAAAGTTTTGTCAGGAATGATTAGGCTTGATGATTTAGAATATAGTTTCGAAGAAACGGAGTGCATAAAATAGTAAAAGAGTTCGTCAAATAGAACCCTACTTCGAAAACCCAAA
>NW_019278925.1:0-747 GCF_002738345.1 Cucurbita maxima | reverse complement strand
GATCTTTGTGTTGTAGATATGACCAAGTTATAGACTTTGGTACTAGAATAAGAAACATTAATTATAGATATTGTTTAAGGACATTGTCGCGGTACCCATTGGTTCTGATATTTAATTTGTGGATGCTCTTCATTCGCTAGTCAATAAAGATATGGAAAACTTTCAAATGTAGTTTTAGTGAAAGAATGAGTGATATATATATATAGAATAGAAAAAGAAAGTTTTAAAATGTTTGCGAGAAATCGGTAGAAAATTTGATAAAAACCCGTAAACAAAACATCCATCTAAAACACATGATCTTTAACACTCCTCCCTGTCTAGATGCTACAAACTCCCTACTGTTTCTTGAAATAGGTTGGAAATAAACATAAATGGGAGAAAAAAAAGGGAAAGAAGCTATTATTAATTTTTTGTTTTAAATTTTAGTCAAAAGCCATATGTATTTTAGGAAAAGAGTGGCTTATGGGTGATAAAACGTGGGAAGAAAACCTGGGAGAGTTTTGACTATTTTTAGTGTAGGAAAACTTATAAATATGTTTTACTTATTATCATTGTAATATCTGAGCAAGAGCAAGCAGACCAAAAAAAAAAAAAAAAAGAGTAGAGCAGAAATTGTAATAAAAAAAAGGCTTTTGAGAATTCTTTGTCTCCTTGTCTCTCCCCTCTCGACACCCCTTCAAAGTTTCGTGAGAGTTATCTAAACGAGTTAGTATCAGAGTGAGCGTCTATTTTCTACAAGTTGGTATC
>NW_019278924.1:0-747 GCF_002738345.1 Cucurbita maxima | reverse complement strand
TCGATCGTGACTCGGTTTTTTAGCACGTACTTCAAACTTCCCAAATTTGGGTTTCCGAAGTAGGGTTCGATTTGAAGAACTCTTTTACTGTTTTATGCACTCCGTTTCTTAGAAATAATATTTTAAAACAACAAGCCTTATCATTCCTACCAAAAATTTCGAAAAACGTCGATTGTGACTCGGTTTTTTTAGCACGTACTAACAAGTTCCCTGTTTCGGTTTCCGAAAAAGGGTTCGATTTGAAGAATTCTTTTACTGTTTTATGCACTCCGTTTCTTAGAAATAATACTCTAAATCATCAAGCCTTATCATTCCTACCAAAAATTTCGAAAAACGTCGACTGTGACTCAGTTTTTTTAGCACGTACTAACAAGTTCCCTGTTTGGGTTTCCGAAGAAGGGTTCGATTTGAAGAACACTTTTAATGTTTTATTCCCTCCGTTTCTTAGAAATAATATTCTAAATCCTCAAGCCTTATCATTCCTCACAAAACGTTTTATTCCCTCCGTTTCTTAGAAATAATATTCTAAATCCTCAAGCCTTATCATTCCTCACAAAACTTTCGAAAAACGTCGACCGTGACTCGGTTGTTTTAGGACGTACTAAAAATATCCCTGTTTAGGTTTCCGAAGAAGGGTTCGATTTGAAGAACTCTTTTACTGTTTTATGCACTCCGTTTCTTAGAAATAATATTCTAATACCTCAAGCCTTATCATTCCTCACAAAACTTTCGAAAAACGTCGACCGT
>NW_019278923.1:0-747 GCF_002738345.1 Cucurbita maxima | reverse complement strand
CATTTTAAAACATCAAAAATAGTTTTGGTGGGTGTTGTTGGTCTAGGGTAACTACGAGGTTTATAGGTTCATAGTACAAAATAAGGGAAAGGTTAAAAAAAAATCATTTTAAAACATCAAAAATAGTGTTGTTGGTCTAGGGCAACTACTCTTAGTTACGTGAAAAATATGGAAAATATGAGTGAGTACCTAGTTGTAAGTTTTTAACCATGTTCATAGTGGGTGCTTGGATCTCGGTGGTCGGGAGAAAATCGAACAAAGTGTCTGTCTAAAATAAAAGGGCGTTTTTAACCATGTTCATAGTGGGTGCTTGGATCTCGGTGGTCGAGAGCAAATCAAACAAAGTGTCTGTCCAAAATAAAAGGTCGTTTTTAACCATGTTCATAGTGGGTGCTTGGATCTCGGTGGTCGGGAGCAAATTGAACAAAGTGTCTGTCCAAAATAAAAGGGCCCAACCAGATTCAAATTGGTGACCTCTTGATTTGCAATCAAATGCTCTACCAATGAGCTATGAACCCATTTTACATGATTTCAACCTTAGTGACCCCTTTTACAGAGTGTCAGTCCAAAAGTGTAAAAAGTGTCTGTCCAAAATAGAAAGGCCCAACAAAGTTCAAACAGGTGACCGGTCAAATTCTCTACCACTGAGCCATGGATACATTGTGTAGGATTTTAACCTTAGTGACCCCTTAGACATAATGTCGGTCCAAAAAGTGTAACAAATTTCTATCCAAGATAGAAGGGCCC
>NW_019278922.1:0-747 GCF_002738345.1 Cucurbita maxima | reverse complement strand
ATTTCAGATGATTATGAATGATATTTTCAATTCTTTCAAAAAATATCAATAGTTTATATTGATGATGTGTTGATATTTTCTAAAACCATTAAGATGAACACTTTAAACATCTACATACATTCATTAAAGCAATCAAAAGAAATCAGCTAGTTGTGTCCATACCCAAAATCAAATAATATCAAACTCAACTCCGCTTTCTTGGATTTTAAATTTATTTGAGCCTTATAAAACCCATTCAATGGTCCATTGAGTTTGTCTCAAACTTTCGTGATGACGTATCCTAGAAAAGGCAACTTCAAAAAAAAATTAGGTTCTCTCAATTATGTGTCTTAAATCCTTCAAGATCTCACGCATATTTACAAATGTCTTGATGAGTGTCTTGAAAATAATACAAAGTCTTGATTTGTAAAGGATATCTCTACAACCCAAAAAAATCAAATCATTAGTCAAATAAACTCTAGACTTAAGTCTTATTGACCCAAGGGCAGATCTCATAGTGAAACGTGATGCATCAAATATCGGATATGGAGGTATCTAAAATTGTCAAAGAGGACCGAGAATCAATTATCATATTTCATTCAAAAGCCTCTAATAATACCATACAAATTACAAAAACAGTAAAAAAAAAATATATATATATTATTTCCATTGTACTCCGTGCACAACAATTTTAAAGGAAATTTAAAATAAATCCAGCGTATTTGTCATACTTTTAAGTTCAATTACTATAAATCAAGAAAAGAATTG
>NW_019278921.1:0-747 GCF_002738345.1 Cucurbita maxima | reverse complement strand
AAAAACACCTAGTCCCTTTCGACGATTTTCGAAAGTTTTGTGAGGAATGATTAGGCTTGATGATTTAGAATATAGTTTCGAAGAAACGGAGTGCATAAAAAAGTAACAAAGTTCTTCAAATCGAACCCTACTTCGGAAACCCAATTCTGGGACGTTTGAAGTACGTGCGAAAAAAGCCGAGTCACTGTCGACGATTTTCGAAAGTTTTGTGAGGAATGATTAGGCTTGATGATTTAGAAAATAGTTTCGAAGAAACGGAGTGCATAAAACAGTAAAAGAGTTCGTCATGTCGAACCCTAGTTCGAAAACATAAATCGGGGACGTTTGAAGTACATGCCAAAAAACACCTAGTCTCTTTCGACGATTTTCGAATGTTTTGTGAGGAATGATTAGGCTTGATGATTTACAATATAGTTTCGAAGAAACGGAGTGCATAAAACAGTAAAAGAGTTCGTCATGTCGAACCCTAGTTCGAAAACATAAATCGGGGACGTTTGAAGTACATGCCAAAAAACACCTAGTCTCTTTCGACGATTTTCGAATGTTTTGTGAGGAATGATTAGGCTTGATGATTTACAATATAGTTTCGAAGAAACGGAGTGCATAAAACAGTAAAAGAATTCTTCAAATCGAACCCTACTTCGGAAACCCAAATCTGGGACGTTTGAAGTACGTGCAAAAAAAACCGAGTCATTTTTGACGATTTTCGAAAGTTTTGTGAGGAATGATTAGGCTTGATGATTTAGA
>NW_019278920.1:0-748 GCF_002738345.1 Cucurbita maxima | reverse complement strand
ACGGAGTGCATCAAAACAGTAAAAGAGTGCTTCAAATCGAACCCTACTTCGGAAACCCAAATCTTGGACGTTTGAAGTACGTGCTAAAAAAACCGAGTCACGGTCGACGTTTTTCAAAACATTTGTAGGGAATGATTAGGCTTGTGGATGTAGAATACAATTTCAAACCAACGGAGTACGTGCTAAAAAAACCGAGTCACGGTCGACGTTTTTCAAAACATTTGTGGGAAATTATTAGGCTTGAAGTTTTAGAATACAATTTCGAACCGACGGAGTGCATCAAAACAGTAAAAGAGTGCTTCAAATCGAACCCTACTTCGGAAACCCAAATCTTGGACGTTTGAAGTACGTGCTAAAAAAATCGAGTCACGGTCGACGTTTTTCAACACATTTGTGGGGAATGATTAGGCATGTAGATGTAGAATACAATTTCGAACCAACGGAGTGAATCAACACTGTAAAAGAGTGCTTCAAAACGAACCCTACTTCGGAAACCCAAATCTGGGACGTTTGAAGTACGTGCTAAAAAAACCGAGTCACGGTCGACGTTTTTCAAAACATTTGTGGGGAATGATTAGGCTTGTGGATGTAGAATACCATTTCGAACCAACGGAGAACGTCCTAAAAAAACCGAGTCACGGTCGACGTTTTTCAACACATTTGTGGGGAATGATTAGGCATGTAGATGTACAATACAATTTCGAACCAACGGAGTGCATCAAAACAGTAAAAGAGTGCTTCAAATCGA
>NW_019278919.1:0-748 GCF_002738345.1 Cucurbita maxima | reverse complement strand
TTTATTTTTTTACGCACTCCGTTTCTTAGAAATAATATTCTAAATCATCAAGCCTTATCATTCCTCACAAAAATTTCGACAAACGTCGACCGTAACTCGGTTTTTTTAGCAGGTACTACAAACTTTCGTGTTTGGGTTTCCGAAGAATGGTTCCATTTGAAGAAATCTTTTACTGTTTTGTGCACTCCCTTTCGTAGAAATAATATTCTAAATCATCAAGTCTTATCATTCCTCACAAAACATTCGACAAACGTCGACCGTGACTCGGCTTTTTTAGCACGTACTACAAACTTCCCTGTTTAAGTTTCCAAAGAAGCGATCCATTTGAAGAACTCTTTTATTTTTTTACGCACTCCGTTTCTTAAAATAATATTCTAAATCATCAAGCCTTATCATTCCTCACAAAAATTTCGACAAACGTCGACCGTAACTCGGTTTTTTTACCTGGTACTACAAACTTTCCTGTTTGGGTTTCCGAAGAAGGGTTCCATTTGAAGAACTCTTTTACTTTTTTACGCACTCCGTTTCTTAGAAATAATATTCTAAATCATCAAGCCTTATCATTCCTCACAAAAATTTCGACAAACGTCGACCGTAACTCGGTTTTTTTAGCAGGTACTACAAACTTTCCTGTTTGGGTTTCCGAAGAAGGGTTCCATTTGAAGAACTCTTTTACTGTTTTGTGCACTCCCTTTCGTAGAAATAATATTCTAAATCATCAAGTCTTATCATTCCTCACAAAACATTC
>NW_019278918.1:0-748 GCF_002738345.1 Cucurbita maxima | reverse complement strand
TTTAGAACAGAATTTCCAACAAACGGAGTGCATCAAAACAGTAAAAGAGTCCTTCAAATCGAACCCTACTTCGTTAACCCAAATCTGGGACGTTTGAAGTACGTGCCCAAAAAACCGAGTCACGATCGACATTTTTAAAAAGTTTTGTGGGGAATGATTAGGCTTGATGATTTAGAATATATTTTCGAAGAAACGGAGTGCATCAAAACAGTAAAGGAGTTCATCAAATCGAACCCTACTTCGAAAACCCAAATCTGGGACGTTTGAAGTACGTGCTAAAAACACTGAGTCACGGTCGACGTTTTTCAAAACTTTTGTGGGGAATGATTAGGCTTGATGATGTAGAATATAATTTCGAACAAACGGAGTGCATCAAAATAGTAAAAGAGTGCTTCAAATCGAACCGTACTTCGGAAACCAATATCTGGGACGTTTGAAGTACGTGCAAAAAAAACCGAGTCACGGTCGACGTTTTTCTAAAGTTTTGTGAGGNAGTTTTGTGAGGAATGTTTACGGTTGATGATTTAGAACAGAATTTCCAACAAACGGAATGTATCAAAACAGTAAAAGAGTCCTTCAAATCGAACCCTACTTCGAAAACCCAAATCTGGGACGTTTGAAGTACGTGCTCAAAAAACCGAGTCACGATCGACATTTTTAAAAAGTTTTGTGGGGAATGATTAGGCTTGATGATTTAGAATATATTTTCGAAGAAACGGAGTGCATCAAAACAGTAAAGGAGTTCATC
>NW_019278917.1:0-682 GCF_002738345.1 Cucurbita maxima | reverse complement strand
AAAATCCAGAACCGAGACGTATGAAACACGTGCTGAAAAAACCGAGTAAATGTCCATATTTTAAGAAACTTTTCTGGGGAATGATTAAGCATGATGATTTACAACAGAATGTTGAAATAACAGAGTGTCTAAAGCAGTTAAAAAGTGCTCAAAATGTTAACCCTAATTCGAAAACCTCAAACCGGGACGTTTGAAAAATGTGCTAAAAAAAACCGAGTAGCTGTCCATGATTGTCAAGACTTTCATGGGGAATGATTAGGCATGATGATTGAATATACAGGGTCGAAGAAACGAAGTGTATGAAGCAGTAAAAAAGTGCTTAAAATTGAAACCCTATTTCGTAAACCCCAAACAAGAACTTTTGAAACACGTGGTAAAAAAAAACTAGAATCTGTGAATGTTTTTGAAAACTTTTGTGGGGAATGATTAGGCACGATGATTTCGAATTAAATGTCGAAGAAACGGAGTGCATAAAGCAGCTATAAATTTCTTAAAATCGAAAGCCTAATTCACAAAATCTAGAATAGAGACGTACGAAACACGTGCTGAGAAAATCGAGTAAATGTCCATATTTTAAGAAACTTTTATAGGGAATGATTAAGAATATTGATTTACAACAGAATGTCGAAATAACAGAGTGTATAAAGCAGTTAAAAAGTGCTTAAAATCGTAACCCTAATTC
>NW_019278916.1:0-749 GCF_002738345.1 Cucurbita maxima | reverse complement strand
TCGTAACCCTAATTCGAAAACCCCAAACCGGGACGTTTGAAAAATGTGCTAAAAATAACCGAGTAGCTGTCCATGATTTTCAAGACTTTCATGGGGAATGATTAGGCATGATGATTGAATATACAGGAACGAAGAAACGGAGTGTATGAAGTAGTAAAAAAGTGCTTAAAATTGAAACCCTATTTCGTAAACCCCAAACAAGAACTTTTGAAACACGTGGTAAAAAAAAACTAGAAACTGTGAATGTTTTTGAAAACTTTTGTGGGGAATGATTAGTTACGATGATTTCGAATTGAATGTCGAAGAAACGGAGTGCATAAAGAAGCAATAAATTTCTTAAAATCGAAAGCCTAATTCACAAAATCTAGAATAGAGACGTATGAAACACGTGCTGAGAAAACCGAGTAAATGTCCATATATTAAGAAACTTTTATGGGGAATGATTAAGAATGTTGATTTACAACAGAATGTCGAAATAACAGAGTGTATAAAGCAGTAAAAAAGTGCTTAAAATCGTAACCCTAATTCGAAAACCCTAAACCGGGACGTTTGAAAAATGTGCTAAAAAAATCGAGTAGCTGTCCATGATTTTCAAGACTTTCATGGGGAATGATTAGGCATAATGATTGAATATAGAGGGTCGAAGAAACGGAGTGTATGAAGCAGTAAAAAAGTACTTAAAATTGAAACCCTATTTCGTAAACCCCAAACAGGAACTTTTGAAACACGTCCTAAAAAAAAACTAGAAA
>NW_019278915.1:0-749 GCF_002738345.1 Cucurbita maxima | reverse complement strand
AAAGTAACTCGGTTTTTTTAGCACGTTCTTCAAACGTCACGGTGTTTGTGTTTACTAATAAGGATTCGACTTTAAGCACTTTTTTACGGTTTTATACACTCCGTTTCTTCAAAATACTATTATAAATAATCATGCCTAATCATTCCCCGAAAAAGTTTCTTAAAAATTGAACAGTTACTCGGTTTTTTAGCACGTTCTTCAAACGTCTCGGTTTTGGTGTTTACGAATCAGGGTTCGACTTTAAGCACTTTTCTACTGTAATATACACTCCGTTTTTTCAAAATACTATTCTGAATCATCATGCCTAATCATTCCCCGAAAAAGTTTCTTAAAAATTGGACAGTTACTCGGTTTTTTAGCACGTTCTTCAAACGTCACGGTGTTGGTGTTTACTAATAAGGATTCGACTTTAAGCACTTGTTTACTAAATATACACTCCGTTTTTTCAAAATACTATTATAAATCATCATGCCTAATCATTCCCCGAAAAAGTTTCTTAAAAATTGGACAGTTACTCGGTTTTTTAGCACGTTCTTCAAACGTCCCGGTTTTGGTGTTTACGAATCAGGGTTCGACTTTAAGCACTTTTTTACTGTAATATACACTCCGTTTCTTCTGAATCCTATTCAAAATCATCATGCCTAATCATTCCCCAATAAAGTTTCTTAAAAACTCGAAAGTAACTCGGTTTTTTTAGCACGTTCTTCAAACGTCACGGTGTTGGTGTTTACTAATAAGGATTCGACTTT
>NW_019278914.1:0-749 GCF_002738345.1 Cucurbita maxima | reverse complement strand
CATCAATACAACAATTTGCATTCACATTCCATGCAAGGTAAAACATAACATATTCTACATTCTAATAAATATAGAATTAAGCCAATAATAATGCAGTAAATTATAATACAATCAATGGTGTAAAAGTTCAATTACGAGTTATATTTTATAATGACCAAGCAATAACAATATACACAATTAACGACATTTCATTTTTTTTATCTTAAGCAAGACATACCTGATGGAGACAGGGCATCAACGGTGGGACCATGGAACATGCCAAGCCTAGATTGTAGGCTAGTCTACAAGATCTATAACCTGGCTCTGATACCAACGGTAACGACCCAAAATTTTCCACTTAATTTAAGGTCGCTACTGTAAACATAGCATAAACATTGAATGCGGAAGACTTCATTTAAATTTCATAAAACATAACCTTGATCTTAAAACACAGCTATGGACTTACGTGTTTCGAAAGCATTTTTAAAACGACACAACAAAAAACTAAATAAAAATGAATAAGAATTTAAGTTAAAAAAACATCTACTCTAGCCTAAGACTAAGAAAATAAATACCACTACCCTATGCATGTTTCATGGTCTTGAGTTGCGATGCCGTCGTCAGCCGTACAGGAATACCTTGTCTTAGCCTGAAAAATGTAGTAGCATGTGGCTTGAGTATTGAAAGAAATACTCAGTAAGTGACCCCACTATTGAGGTTAAATGCAACAATCACATGCAATGAAATGATGGGACCTATCTTTCATTTCG
>NW_019278913.1:449-750 GCF_002738345.1 Cucurbita maxima | reverse complement strand
ACCAAATTGAATTACTTTTTGTAACCACGATGGATAAAATCTTGTTTGTTAACAAATATTATATTTTTCGAAAGTCGTCATTGTAGAGTGGTGAGTACTCCCACGAGTTTGATCCCACGCAGCGACGCTTTTTAAATTTCTTTTGAATTCGAAATTCGGTTGTGGTGAACCGAATGATTTGGGTTTGTTTCCCAAGAACGAAATTCGGGATTGGATTCCTTTTTCCCTCGTGTGTTAACAAATAACACATTTTTCAGAGGTCGATGTAATACAGTAGTGAGTATTCCCGCTTGTCACTCGA
>NW_019278913.1:0-311 GCF_002738345.1 Cucurbita maxima | reverse complement strand
TATTTCCGCTTGTCATTCGAGTTATTATGTTCCAGAGGTCGTTGTAATACAAGGGCGAGCATTCCAGCTTGTAACTCTGTGACCCAAGTATGATCCCGAACAATAACAAGTTTAATCTTGTTTTTCAAATTTTAGTCGGATACCAAATTGAATTACTTTTTGTAACCACGATGGATAAAATCTTGTTTGTTAACAAATATTATATTTTTCGAAAGTCGTCGTTGTAGAGTGGTGAGTACTCCCACGATTTTGATCCCACGCAGCGACGCTTTTTAAATTTCTTTTGAATTCGAAATTCGGTTGTGGTGAAC
>NW_019278912.1:0-750 GCF_002738345.1 Cucurbita maxima | reverse complement strand
ATCTTGGATGTTTGAAGTAAGTGCTAAAAAAACCGAGTCACGGTCGACGTTTTTCAAAAGATTTGTGAGGAATGATAAAGATTGATGATTTATAATGGAATTTCGAAGAAACGGAGTGCATAAAAAAAGTAAAAGAGTTCTTCAAATTGGTCCCTACTTCAGAAACCTGAATAATGGACGTCTGAAGCACGTGCTAAAAAAATCGAGTCACGGAAAACTTTATTCGAAAGTTTTGTGAGGAATGATTAGGCTTGATGATTAAGAATGGAATTTCAAAGAAACGGAGTGCATAAAAAAGTAAAAGAGTTCTTCAAATCGAACCCTACTTCGGAAACCCAAATAATGGACGTCTGAAGTACGTGCTAAAGAAACTGAGTCACGATCGACGTTTTTCGAACGTTTTGTGAGGAATGATTAGCCTTGATGATTTAGAATGGAATTTTGAAGAAACGGAGTGCATAAAAAAGTAAACAAAATTCTTCAAATCAAACCCTACTTCGGAAACCCAAATCTTCAAAGTTTGAAGTAAGTGCTAAAAAAACCGAGTCACGGTCGACGTTTTTCGAAAGATTTGTGAGATATGATAAAGCTTGATGATTTATAATGGAATTTTGAAGAAACGAAGTGCATAAAAAAGTAAAAGAGTTCTTCAAATTGATCCCTACTTCAGAAACCTGAATAATGGACGTCTGAAGCACGTGCTAAAAAAACCGAGTCACGGAAAACTTTATTCGAAAGTTTTGTGAGGAA
>NW_019278911.1:0-750 GCF_002738345.1 Cucurbita maxima | reverse complement strand
AATAGAATGTCGAATAAACGGAGTGTGGAAAGACAGTAAAAGAGTGCTTAAAATCGAAGCCCTATTTTGTGAACCATAATCCAGGACGTTTTAACCCCCTGCTAAAAAAACTGAGTAGAGGTCGGCGTTTTCCGAAATTCCTGTTGGTAGTGATCGAGAATAAAGATTTAGAATAGAATTTGGAAGAAACGGAGTGCATAAAACAGTAAAAGAGTGCTTAAAATCGATTCCCTAACCTTGGACGTTACAAGTACGTGCTAAAAAAACCGCGTCACGGTCGACGTTTCTCGAAACTTTTGTGTGGAATGTTGAGTATTGTTGATTTAGAATAGAATGTCGAATAAACGGAGTGTGGAAAGACAGTAAAAGAGTGCTTAAAATCGAAGCCCTATTTTGTGAACCATAATCCAGGATGTTTTAACCACGTGCAAAAAAAACTGAGTAGCGGTCGGCATTTTTCGAAATTCCAGTTGGGAGTGATCGAGCATAATGATTTAGAATAGAATTTGGAAGAAACGGAGTGCATAAAAAGGTAAAAGAGTGCTTAAAATCGATTCCCTAACCTTGGACGTTACAAGTACGTGCTAAAAAAACCGCGTCACGGTCGACGTTTCTCGAAACTTTTTTGTGGAATGTTGAGTATTGTTGATTTAGAATAGAATGTCGAATAAACGGAGTGTGGAAAGACAGTAAAAGAGTGCTTAAAATCGAAGCCCTATTTTGTGAACCATAATCCAGGACGTTTTAACC
>NW_019278910.1:0-744 GCF_002738345.1 Cucurbita maxima | reverse complement strand
GTGGGGATATCTAAACTATTTGTTATTAATATTTTGATATTTTTTTTATTTTCACTATTATTGATGATGGGACATTAATAGGGTTTTATGATGTAAGAATCATGGGGATGTAGCTCAGATGGTAGAGTGCTCGCTTTGCATGTGAGAGGTACGGGGATCGATACCCTGCATCTCCAAAAATAAGATTATCTATTATTAAATATATTGTTTCTTTTCAAATTTTTCCTTATTCATGACCTATTTCTTCATTTTCACTATTATTGATGATGAAAAATTTAGGGTTTTGTGATGCAAAAATTGTGGGGATGTAGCTCAAATGGTAGAGCGCTCGCTTAGCATGCGAGAGGTACGGGGATCGATACCCCGCATCTCCAAAAGAAAGAAATGATTTTTTTCAATATGAGTAACATGTTATGTATAAGGTGGGTAGGAGAGAAAAAGAAAAGATACTTACAATTGCAATATCTGACCAATGAATATAATGGTCATTTATAGTTTCTATCTCCAAAAGAAAGAAATGATTTTTTTCAGTATGAGTTAATTTAACATGTTATGTATAAGGTGGGTAGGAGAGAAAAAGAAAAGATACTTACAATTGCAATATCTGACTAATGAATATAATGGTCATTTATAGTTTCTATCACAATAATATAAAATTTTGACCAATGAATATAATGGTCATTTATAGCTTCTATCACAATAATATAAAATTTGGGAACAAAGCCTATATGAGACTGAAAAGAC
>NW_019278909.1:0-750 GCF_002738345.1 Cucurbita maxima | reverse complement strand
TATTCTTAATCAAATTTTTGAGTGGGCTTGACTTAGTTGATACATGATTTATGTTGTCTTTCATTTTCTTTTAGTTTGTTTGAAAAAACACATCGATCAATTCCGATTCTCTCTTTTTCTATTTATTATTTTTCGATTGAGATGTATGGATCCATGGGCCTATGTGTCTGCATAGAACTTGAACATGGATTAATGAAAATGTGCAAAAGCTAATTTAGTTCGTTGACTCGGTTCAATTTCATGACATACATCAAGCAAGAACCAATAATTTTATCTCTATTAAACATACATTTCAAGTCAATTGAACCTGATTACATATTACAACTTAAATAAACTTAACATGATATGATATGAACTTTATTTATGTCAACATTTCTTAACAATATTAATTGTAATACATCCAAATGATTTGAGAACAAATTCTAAAAACACAATGATAAATTTCAAACCTTAACGTGCATAAAGCACATGGACTAGCAACGAAAAACGATAGATTAGTAAGAAAGACATTTGGTCAAATAGTATAATTCTAAATTCCTGTGTAAGAGGTCAGGAATTCCATAATCAGAATGCCCCACAAGCTCTATCAAATGGTTTTCTGTGTTGTAAAAACAATAGTAAATAAACTTAACATGATAACTGCAAATAAATGATCTCCAAAGAAAACAAAAGTATTTTTAGTGGTAGAATTATGTTCCTTAGACTTTATTGCCCTAGTATACCAAGTAATGGGAAAGTATATATGGGATG
>NW_019278908.1:341-750 GCF_002738345.1 Cucurbita maxima | reverse complement strand
TTCATAGAGATAAGATGATAAATCATCAAGCTTTATAATTCCTCACAAAACTCTCGAAAAACGACGATCGTGACTCGGTTTTTTTAGCACGTACTTCAAATTTTCCAGATTTGGGTTTCCGAAGTAGAGTTCGATTTGAAGAACTCTGTTGACGGTTTTATGCACTCCGTTTCATAGAAATAATATGATAAATCATCAAGCCTTATCAATCCTCACAAAACATTCGAAAAACGACGAACGTGACTCGGTTTTTTTAGCACGTACTTCAAACTTCCACGATTTGGGTTTCCGAAATAGGGTTCGATTTGAAGAACTCTGTTGAGGTTTTTATGCACTCCGTTTCTTAGAAATAAGATGATAAATCATCAAGCCTTATCATTTCTCACAAAACTTACGAAAAACGACGATC
>NW_019278908.1:0-251 GCF_002738345.1 Cucurbita maxima | reverse complement strand
ATGCACTCCGTTTCATAGAAATAATATGATAAATCATCAAGCCTTATCATTCCTCACAAAACATTCGAAAAACGACGATCGTGACTCGGTTTTTTTAGCACGTACTTCAAACTTCCACGATTTTGGTTTCCGAAATAGGGTTCGATTTGAAGAACTCTGTTGAGGTTTTTATGCACTCCGTTTCTTAGAAATAAGATGATAAATCATCAAGCCTTATCATTTCTCACAAAACTTACGAAAAACGACGATCG
>NW_019278907.1:0-751 GCF_002738345.1 Cucurbita maxima | reverse complement strand
TGAAGAACTCTTTTACTGTTTTACGCACTCCGTTTCTTAGAAATAATATTCTAAATCATCTAGCCTTATCATTCCTCACAAAATTTTCGACAAACGTCGACCGTGACTCGGTTTTTTTAGCACGTACAACAAACTTCCCTGTTAGGGTTTCAGAAGAAGAGTTCCATTTGAAGAACTCTTTTACTTTTTTACGCACTCCGTTTCTTAGAAATAATATTCTAAATCATCTAGCCTTATCATTTCTCACAAAACTTTCGAAAAACGTCGACCGTGACTCGGTTTTTTTAGCACGTACTACATACTTCCCTGTTAGGGTTTCGGAAGAAGGGTTCCATTTGAAGAACTCTTTTACTGTTTTACGCACTCCGTTTCTTAGAAATAATATTCTAAATCATCTAGCCATATCATTTCTCACAAAACTTTCGACAAACGTCGACCGTGACTCGATTTTTTAGCACGTACTACAAACTTCCCTGTTAGGGTTTCGGAAGAAGGGTTCCATTTGAAGAACTCTTTTACTGTTTTACGCACTCCGTTTCTTAGAAATAATATTCTAAATCATCAAGCCTTATCATTCCTCACAAAACTTTCGACAAACGTCGACCGTGACTCGATTTTTTAGCACGTAATACAAACTTCCCTGTTAGGGTTTCGGAAGAAGGGTTCCATTTGAAGAACTCTTTTACTGTTTTACGCACTCCGTTTCTTAGAAATAATATTCTAAATCATCAAGGCTTATCATTCCTCACAA
>NW_019278906.1:0-751 GCF_002738345.1 Cucurbita maxima | reverse complement strand
TTTTATTGTTTTGATTCACTCCGTTTGTTCGAAATTGTATTCTTCATCATCAATCCTAATCATTCCCCACAAATGTTTTGAAAAACGTCGACCGTGACGCGGTTTTTTTACCACGTACTTCAAACGTACCAGATTTGGGTTTCCGAAGTAGGTTTCGATTTGAAGCACTCTTTTACTGTTTTGATGCACTCCGTTCGTTGGAAGTTGTATTCTACATCATCAAGCCAAATCATTCCCCACAAATTTTTTGAAAAACGTCGACCGTGACTCGGTTTTTTTAGCACGTACCTCAAACGTCCCTAATTAGGGTTTTCGAAATAGAGTTCGATTTGAAGCACTCTTTTACTGTTTTGATGAACTCCGTTTGTTGGAAATTCTGTTCTTCTTCATCAAGCCTAATCATTCCCCACAAAAGTTTTGAAAAATGTCGACCGTGACTCGGTTTTTTTAGCACTTATTTCAAACGTCTCTGATTAGGGTTTTCGAAATAGGGTTCGATTTGAAGAACTCTTTTACTGTTTTGATGCACTCTGTTTCTTCAAAATTCTATTCTAAATCATCAAGCCTAATCATTCCCCACAAATCTTTTTAAAAACGTCGACCGTGACTCGGTTTTTTTAGCATGTACTTCAAACGTCCAAGATTTGGGTTTTCCAATTAGGGTTTGATTTGAAGGACTCTTTTATTGTTTTGATTCACTCCGTTTGTTCGAAATTGTATTCTTCATCATCAATCCTAATCATTCCCCACA
>NW_019278905.1:0-751 GCF_002738345.1 Cucurbita maxima | reverse complement strand
TCGACGTTTGTCGAAAGTTTTGTGAGGAATGATAAGGCTTGATGATTTAGAATATTATTTCTAAGAAACGGAGTGCGTAAAACAGTAAAAGAGTTCTTCAAATTGAACCCTTCTTCCGAAACCCTAATAGGGAAGTTTGTAGTACGTGCTAAAAAAACCGAGTCACGGTCGACGTTTGTCGAAAGTTTTGTCAGGAATGATAAGGCTAGATGATTTAGAATATTATTTCTAAGAAACGGAGTGCGTAAAACAGTAAAAGAGTTCTTCAAATGGAACCCTCCTTCGGAAACCCAAACAGAGAAGTTTGTAGTACGTGCTAAAAAACACCGAGTCACGGTCGACGTTTGTCAAAAGTTTTGTGAGAAATGATAAGGCTAGATGATTTAGAATATTATTTCTAAGAAACGGAGTGCGTAAAACAGTAAAAGAGTTCTTCAAATGGAACCCTCCTTCGGAAACCCAAATAGAGAAGTTTGTAGTACGTGCTAAAAAACACCGAGTCACGGTCGACGTTTGTCGAAAGTTTTGTGAGGAATGATAAGGCTTGATGATTTAGAATATTATTTCTAAGAAACGGAGTGCGTAAAACAGTAAAAGAGTTCTTCAAATGGAACCCTTCTTCCAAAACCCTAACAGGGAAGTTTGTATTACGTGCTAAAAAAAACCTAGTCACGGTCGACGTTTGTCGAAAGTTTTGTGAGGAATGATAAAGCTAGATGATTTAGAATATTATTTCTAAGAAACGGAGTGC
>NW_019278904.1:0-751 GCF_002738345.1 Cucurbita maxima | reverse complement strand
TTCAAATTCTTTTTTCCTCACGAACTGGTTTTGAACCACCACTAGTGTCTTCTCCACTATCCTCCGGCCTTAGAACGGGATTGTGAAATCCGGTGAGTGACTTAAACTTGGGAGAGAGTTTGTATATTTGAAGAGAGTGTTTGTGAGAGGTTTTTCTCAAGATTTTTCACCAACAAGAATCACCTTCCATGTACCATGATCACTCTATTTATAGAGTCATGTTTGCATGTTCATGCAAAATTGAGATCACCAAATTTTGACACTCAAAATTCCACTCAAATTTGTGGGATTTATTTGGCAAACCATTCAAGTTTGGTTAAACCAAATTTTGACACCTGAAAATTCTATTAACATGGATTTTTACATTAAATGAAGTCAACATTTTGACTTTCTTCATTTTGATTCAACAATCAATTTGAATTATTAATTTCAAACTAAAGTAATATTAAATGATTAATTAAACTATTTAATTAATATTTAATATTAATTCAAATGTCAATCCCAATTTAATTCCGACATATATTTGATTAAGATATTTAAATCTTATTTAAATATCACAGATTCTCTCTCTTTTTGTTTAATTCGTAAATAAAACAAAAATGTGGTTAACCCATGACATTATGTATAAATCTAGGTTCATCAATAATCCATGTACCAAGTATCTAGAATTATGTGAATAACATGCTAAATAATTTGCTAGGATCCATACCCATAAGTAACCATTATCTGCCATTACGATGTGTACTAAAAG
>NW_019278903.1:0-752 GCF_002738345.1 Cucurbita maxima | reverse complement strand
TATGTTCTGAAGGCGTGTGGTGCCAGAACATGTTCGGCTGGTTGGAATCGGGTGCCTTTGGGCGTGCGACATGAGACTAGTTGAGCATGGAATGTGGCCTTCTAACTTGTGCTGCCTTCGGGATGGTGGATGGTCGGAACGACGACAAAGCGTGCAAGGTGGGGTGGAGTTGGGTGCCTTCGGGCGTCCAACATGAGCCTCGTCGAGCGTGCGGCGTTGTGGTGACGCCGTCGGGCCATCCTTGGGGCAGCCCTATGTTTTGAAGGCGTGTGGTGCCAGAACATGTTCGGCTGGTTGGAATCGGGTGCCTTTGGGCGTGCGACATGAGACTAGTGTGGCATGGAATGTGGCCTTCTAACTTGTGCTGCCTTCGGGATGGTGGATGGTCGGAGCGACGACAAAGCGTGCAAGGTGGGGTGGAGTTGGGTGCCTTCGGGCGTCCAACATGAGCCTCGTCGAGCGTGCGGCGTTGTGGTGACGCCGTCGGGCCATCCTTGGGGCAGCCCTATGTTTTGAAGGTTGCGTGTTGGCAGAACGTGCACGGTTGGGCGGTGTCAAGTGCCTTCGGGCGTGCGACGTGAGCCTCGCTTTGCACGGATGGTTGCGATGCTTCCTTCAAACTCGTCCGTCTCTAGGATGGTTGATGGCCTGACCGCGCACGACGCTTTGGGCTTGGCTTCGAATGATGATTTTGAACCCCCACTCGCGGTGGGTGTGAATAGTCGATCGTCGTCCAAGGTCGTTTTAGCGTA
>NW_019278902.1:0-751 GCF_002738345.1 Cucurbita maxima | reverse complement strand
TGCATAAAACAGTAAAAGAGTTCTTCAAATCGAACCCTACTTCGGAAACCAGAATCTGGGAAGTTTGAACTACGTGCTAAAAAAACCGAGTCACGATCGACGTTTTTCGAAAGTTTTGTGGGGAATGGTAAGGCTTGATGATTCAGAATATTATTTCTAAGAAACGAAGTGCACAAAACAGTAAAAGAGTTCTTTAAATCGTACCCTACTTTCGAAACCCAAATCTGGGATGTTTGAAGTACGTGCTAATAAAACCGAGTCACGATCGATGTTTTTCGAATGTTTTGTGGGGAATGATAAGGTTTGATGATTTAGAATATTATTTCTAAGAAACGGAGTGCATAAAACAGTAAAAGAGTTCTTCAAATCGAATCTTACTTCGGAAACCCAAATCTGGGAAGTTTGAAGTACGGCTAAAAAAACCGAGTCACGATCGACGTTTTTCGAAAGTTTTGTGGGTAATGATAAGGCTTGATGATTTAGAATATTATTTCTAAGAAACGGAGTGCATAAAACAGTAAAAGAGTTCTTCAAATCGAACCCTACTTCGGAAACCCAAATCTGGGAAGTTTGAAGTACGTGCTAAAAAAACCGAGTCACGATCGACGTTTTTCGAAAGTTTTATGGGTAATGATAAGGCTTGATGATTCAGAATATTATTTCTAAGAAACGAAGTGCACAAAACAGTAAAAGAGTTCTTTAAATCGTACCTTACTTTCGAAACCCAAATCTGGGATGTTTGAAGTACGTG
>NW_019278901.1:0-752 GCF_002738345.1 Cucurbita maxima | reverse complement strand
GTAAGGAACACCATTGTCAACTCTAGAGCCACCCACAACATGATGGAGACCGATGCAAAATATTTTAACATCCTTTGGCATCAAGATATAGGAAAGATGAACGCCGTCAAATTGGAAGCTTTGTCTGTCTTAAGAGTCAGAATGAGAACTCTAATCAAGCTAGAGCCTTGGACTAGGAAAATTGTTTAGTGATAGTTGAAATGGATGACTTCGACGTCGTGTCAGGAATGAACGTCCTGCTGAAACACAAAGTCATTTACATGCCCCTAGCAAAATGTCTAGCAGTAACGGAGTCTAACCCGACGATCATTTAGAAAAACATCCATCAACCAAGAGGGTTGAAAATGATGTCGATACAACAGTTGAAAAATAATCATAGCCATGATGAATCTACGCTTTCTGCTATTGTTGTAATTGAAAAGGAGAGCTCGAGTGTGTCAATCTCAATAGAAACCTTGTTGCCACTACATTAACACCACGACGCAAAACAAGGTCAGATAATGGACTTATCTCCACCAAGAGAGACAAAAACAAGGTCATATACTAAAGAAGGGAGACAAAAACAAACCATTGAAGCAACACATGTTCACACATAAATATCATCTAGACGGATGTAGAGAAGGGACAGTCGGAAGCGTCAACCACAATAATTTCAAGAAAAATAAAGAGTTCATATAAGTTAAGGTTAGATCAACTTCGAGTTCAAAGCAACAAAACTAAAGACTGGTGTGAAAATACTATGGACTAGTTAA
>NW_019278900.1:0-752 GCF_002738345.1 Cucurbita maxima | reverse complement strand
GGCAATCGTGGGGCGCCAGTGCTCGCCCCCTCGTGCGCGCGCCGAGCCCCACGCCGCAGCAGCGCCCCCATCGCCCTTGCGCGCACATCATGCCCACCAACACCGGCAATCGTGGGGCGCCAGTGCCTGCCCCCTCGTGCGTGCGCCAAGCCCCACGCCGCAGCAGCGCCCCCATCGCCCTTGCGCGCACATCATGCCCGCCAACACCTGCGCGCGCTACCGCTAGGAGGTTAACCCGCGCGCGCTACCCCCGTGCACACGCCGAGCCCTATCCTACGCTGCGCGCTATACGTGTCCTACCAACAGCATATCAAAAGTGTTGGATTTTACCTCCATTAAAAAACAAAAAAAAACACCACACCCAATGATGTGGGAGCGAAAGAATGCTTATCTCAAACATTAAAATGAAGAGTTTTCATACCGGAGCAAGTACGTTACACCAAGACGTCCACCATGACCTTGTGCTTACAACCATCACCCATTAATTGCGAAAGTACGTGTGGAGTGGTCGGTTTGCCGTAATTTTTTTCTTGGGAGCTAAGCAACATGGAAGAATGATTCCCACAAAATTTCTAGAGCAAGTACACTACACCATGACCTTGTGCTCACAACCATCACCCATTAATTGCGAAAGTACGTGTGGAGTGATCGGTTTGATGTAATTTTTTTCCTGGGAGATAAGCAAGATGAAAGAATGATTCCCACAAAATTTCAGATTTTTTTGACGGCTGTAGCTATTTTTTCTAATTTCG
>NW_019278899.1:597-752 GCF_002738345.1 Cucurbita maxima | reverse complement strand
CGCCCCGCATGCGTTAAATCCGATTTTGTGCGCATGGCATGTCGGGTGCGATCATACCAGCACTAATGCATCGGATCCCATCAGAACCCCGCAGTTAAGCGTGCTTGGGCGAGAGTAGTACTAAGTTTGGTGACCACTTGGGAAGTCCTCGTGTT
>NW_019278899.1:0-206 GCF_002738345.1 Cucurbita maxima | reverse complement strand
GATCATGCCGCCCCGCATGCGTTAAATCCGATTTTGTGCGCATGGCATGTCGGGTGCGATCATACCAGCACTAATGCATCGGATCCCATCAGAACTCCGCAGTTAAGCGTGCTTGGGCGAGAGTAGTACTAAGTTTGGTGACCACTTGGGAAGTCCTCGTGTTGCACCCCTTTTTTTCTTTCAATTTCTCCCAGTTCTTTTCTTTC
>NW_019278898.1:0-752 GCF_002738345.1 Cucurbita maxima | reverse complement strand
ACTCCATTTCTTCAAAATTCTATTTTTAAATCATTATTCCCGATCACTCCGAGCAGAATTTCGAAAACCGCCGACCGCTACTCAGTTTTTTTATCACGTGGTTCAAACGTCCAGAATCAGGGTACACTAATTAGGGTTTCGATTTTAAGCACTATTTTTCTCACGTGGTTCAAACGTCCAGAATCAGGGTACACTAATTAGGGTTTCGATTTTAAGCACTATTTTTCTACACTCCGTTTCTTCGACGTTCTATTCTAAATCACCAAGACTAAACTAAACATTCCCAACAGCAGTTTCGAGAAACGTCGACCGTGACACGGTTTTTTTAGCACGTACGTCTAACTAACCAGGTTAGGGAATCGATTTACAGCACTCTTTTACTGTTTTATGCACTCCATTTCTTCAAAATTCTATTTTTAAATCATTATTCCCGATCACTCCGAGCAGGAATTTCGAAAAACGCCGACCGCTACTCAGTTTTTCTATCACGTGGCTCAAACGTCCAGGATCAGGGTACACAAATTAGGGTTTCGATTTTAAGCACTATTTTTCTTCACTCCGTTTCTTCGACATTCTATTCTAAATCATCAAGACTAAACTAAACCTTCCCACCAGAAGTTTCGAAAAACGTCGACCGTGACACGGTTTTTTTAGCACGTACGTCTAACTAACTAGGTTAGGGAATCGATTTACAGCACTCTTTTACTGTTTTATGCACTCCATTTCTTCAAAATTCTATTTTTAAATCATTA
>NW_019278897.1:0-752 GCF_002738345.1 Cucurbita maxima | reverse complement strand
TACTTCGGAAACCCAAATCTGGGACGTTTGAAGTACGTGCTAAAAAAACCGAGTCACGGTCGACGTTTTTCAAAACATTTGTGGGGAATGATTAGGCTTGTAGATGTAGAATACAATTTCGAACCAAAGGAGTGCATCAAAACAGTAAAAGAGTGCTTCAAATCGAACCCTACTTCGGAAACCCAAATCTGGGACGTTTGAAGTACGTGCTAAAAAAACCGAGTCACGGTCGACGTTTTTCAAAACATTTGTGAGGAATGATTAGGCTTGTGGATAAAGAATACCATTTCGAACCAACGGAGAACGTGCTAAAAAACCGAGTCACGGTCGACGTTTTTCAACACATTTGTGGGGAATGATTAGGCATGTAGATGTACAATACAATTTCGAACCAACGGAGTGCATCAACACTCTAAAAGAGTGCTTCAAATCGAACCCTACTTCGGAAACCCAAATCTGGGACGTTTGAAGTACGTGCTAAAAAAACCGAGTCACGGTCGACGTTTTTCAAAACATTTGTGAGGAATGATTAGGCTTGTGGATGTAGAATACAATTTCGAACCAACGGAGTGCATCAACACTGTAAAAGAGTGCTTCAAATCGAACCCTACTTCGGAAACCCAAATCTGGGACGTTTGAAGTACGTGCTAAAAAAACCGAGTCACGGTCGACGTTTTTCAACACATTTGTTGGGAATGATTAGGCATGTAGATGTACAATACAATTTCGAACCAACGGAGTGCATCAACACT
>NW_019278896.1:0-752 GCF_002738345.1 Cucurbita maxima | reverse complement strand
CTTATCATTCCTCACAAGAGTTTCGAAAAACGAAGATCGTGACTCGGTTTTTTTAGCACGTACTACAAACTTCCCTGTTTGGGTTTCCGAAGAAGGGTTAGATTTGAAGAACTCTTTTACTGTTTTCAGCACTCCATTTCTTAGAAATAATATTCTAAATCATCAAGCCTTATCATTCCTCAAAAAAATTTCGACAAACGTCGACCGTGACTCTGGTTTTTTAGCACGTACTACAAACTTCCCTGTTTGGGTTTCCGAAGAAGGGTTTGATTTGAAGAACTCTTTTACTGTTTTCTACACTCCGTTTCATAGAAATAATATTCTAAATCATCAAGGCTTATCATTCCTCTCAAAACTTTCGACAAAACGTCGACCGTGACTCGGTTTTTTTAGCACGTACTACAAACTTCCCTATTTGGGTTTCCGAAGAAGGGTTCGAGTTGAAGAACTCTTTTACTGTTTTACGCGCTCCGTTTCTTAGAAATAATATTCTAAATCGTCAAGCCTTATCATTCCTCACAAGAGTTTCGAAAAACGAAGATCGTGACTCGGTTTTTTTAGCACGTACTACAAACATCCCTGTTTGGGTTTCCGAAGAAGGGTTAGATTTGAAGAACTCTTTTATTGTTTTCTGCACTCCATTTCTTAGAAATAATATTCTAAATCATCAAGCCTTATCATTCCTCAAAAAAATTTCGACAAACGTCGACCGTGACTCTGGTTTTTTAGCACGTACTACAAACTTCCCTGTT
>NW_019278895.1:0-752 GCF_002738345.1 Cucurbita maxima | reverse complement strand
GGATGGTTACTTGAAACAGGTGGGAATACACCCATCTGCAGCAGAGGAGTTTGTGACGATGCGAACTGTAACCAGGCGAGTTGAAGCGAGTGGCAAATTGAAGACAAATTTGTAATCCTACTTCCCACACATATATTTGTATTTTTATTATTTATTTTATATTGTTGTTTCGGTGTCATTGAGTTTCTTGATTGTGGGTAGTCATCCTCCATGTGGGCCCAGGGACATACTTTTCTACTGATTTGTTGTTGTGCATTCGGTTGTGATGATTTTCGTAACTTTTATTTTCCCCCGTAGGATTGGTTTGGGGATTTTTATTTAATAATTTATAAAAAGGGTGTTTTTAATTAATAGATTCTGCAAATTGGCGAAAACTTACGAATTTGACCCTTTCACATACCCCTTTGGTTTTGTTTGTGGATTTGATTTTGATTCATGCAAAAGGCTAATAATTTAGACTTTTGGTTTGAATTTTGAAAACAAAAAAACCTGTAGTTTTTAAGACATTTTTTTTTTGAGAATTCAAATATTTGTTTAGGGAAGAAAAATAAAACTTAGTACAGAAAATTGATGAAAAACGAGGAATTTTTAAAATCTAAAAATCAAATAGTCATCAAATAAAATGAATGAAAAAGATTCTACTCATTTTTTTAAATCATCATTAAACAAAAAATTTGACTCATCTTTAAAATTTAATGCTAAAATACATAGCTACGAGACAAATGATAGACTACATGATCCATTGTGAAAAT
>NW_019278894.1:550-753 GCF_002738345.1 Cucurbita maxima | reverse complement strand
AACAGGGAAGTTGTTAGTACGTGCGAAAAAAACCGTGTCACGGTCGACATTTTTCGAAAGTTTTGTGAGGAATCATAAGGCTTGATGATTTAGAATATTATTTCTAAGAAACGGAGTGCATAAAACAATCAAAGAGTTCGTCAAATC
The DNA here is from genome assembly GCF_002738345.1 of Cucurbita maxima. Taxonomy (NCBI): domain Eukaryota; kingdom Viridiplantae; phylum Streptophyta; class Magnoliopsida; order Cucurbitales; family Cucurbitaceae; genus Cucurbita; species Cucurbita maxima. The sequence goes on along the minus strand of NW_019278894.1, from coordinate 606 downwards.
GAACCCTTCTTCGGAAACCCAAACAGGGAAGTTGTTAGTACGTGCTAAAAAAACCG
>NW_019278894.1:0-288 GCF_002738345.1 Cucurbita maxima | reverse complement strand
TTGATGATTTCGAATATTATTTCTAAGTAACGGAGTGCATAAAACAGTAAAAGAGTTCGTTAAATCGAACCCTTCTTCGGAAAACCGAACAGGGAAGTTTTTAGTACGTGCTAAAAAAACCGAGTCACGGTCCACATTTTTCGAAAGTATTGTTTGGAATGATAAGGCTTGATGATTTAGAATATTATATCTAAGATACGGAGTGCATAAAACAGTCAAAGATTACTTTGAATCGAACCCTTCTTCGGAAACCCAAACAGGGAAGTTTTTAGTACGTGCTAAAAAACC
>NW_019278893.1:0-753 GCF_002738345.1 Cucurbita maxima | reverse complement strand
CGCGCGGGTTAACCTCCAAGGGTTTTGGATGTCTTTGATTATTCATAGCGGTTAAGCTGTGAAAGGGTTTTGTGGCTTTGCAGTGGGCATGCAGACAAGGGGCGCGAGCGTGGACTTGTTAGTTGGTGGCGGGCATGATGTGCGCGCAAGGGCGATGGGGGCGCTGCTGCGGCGTGGGGCTTGGCGCACGCACGAGGGGGCGGGCACTGGCGCCCCACGATTGCCGGTGTTGGCGGGCATGATGTGCGCGCAAGGGTGATGGGGGCGCTGCTGCGGCGTGGGGCTCGGCGCGCGCACGAGGGGGCGAGCACTGGCGCCCCACGATTGCCGACCGTAGGCCTTGGCGGGCACGCGAGCGCCCAACCCGTGCTCCCACACACCCACCCCTGCGTCCTTCTCACCAACACCAAAACCCCCACCACCCCAACTCACGCATGCATCTTCGATGGCCTTGCATTGGAGGAGCACGTCCAGTCATCAACACTTGACGAGTAGAATCATTACTTTTTCCGATAGCCTCCACGACACTTGGCAGAAATAAATTGGTTTGTTGCGTGGGGAGGGACGAATCGGAGCGACGAAGGGCTGAATCTCAGTGGATCGTGGCAGCAAGGCCACTCTGCCACTTACAATACCCTGCCGAGTTTGAAGGAAGCATCGCAACCATCCGTGCAAAGCGAGGCTCACGTCGCACGCCCGAAGGCACTTGACACCGCCCAACCGTGCACGTTCTGCCAACACGCAACCTTCAAA
>NW_019278892.1:0-753 GCF_002738345.1 Cucurbita maxima | reverse complement strand
AGAAATAATATTCTAAATCATCAAGCCTTATCATTCCTCAAAAAAATTTCGAAAAACTACGATCGTGACTCGGTTTTTTTAGCACGTACTTCAAACTTCCCAGATTTGGGTTTCCGAAGTAGGGTTCAATTTGAAGAACTCTGTTGACGGTTTTATGCACTCCGTTTCTTAGAAATAATATTCTAAATCATCAAGCCTTGTCATTCCTAACAAAACCTTCGAAAAACAACTATCGTTACTCGGTTTTTTTAGCACGTACTTCAAACTTCCACGATTTGGGTTTCCGAAGTATGGTTCGATTTGAAGAACTCTGTTGACGTTTTTATGCACTCCGTTTCTTAGAAATAATATGATAAATCATCAAGCCTTATCATTCCTCACACAACTTTCGAAAACCGACGATCGTGACTCAGTTTTTTTAGCACGTAATTAAAATTTCCACGATTTGGGTTTCCGAAGTAGGGTTCGATTGGAAGAACTCTATTGACGGTTTTATGCACTCCGTTTCTTAGAAATAATACTCTAAATCATCAACCCTTATCATTCCTCACAAAACCTTCGAAAAACGACGATCGTGACTCGGTTTTTTTAGCACGTACTTCAAACTTCCCAGATTTGGGGTTCCCAAGTAGGATTCGATTTGAAGAACTCTGTTGACGTTTTTATGCACTCCGTTTCTTAGAAATAATATTCTAAATCATCAAGCCTTATCATTCCTCACAAAACCTTCGAAAAACGATGATCGTGACTCGG
>NW_019278891.1:0-753 GCF_002738345.1 Cucurbita maxima | reverse complement strand
CATGTTTCATCATCGTACCAGCAGCCATCCACAGTCCTCACACCAGAGATTCCCAGTCAGAAGGCAACATTGCAACGTTCCGCGCTCAACGAGGCTCATGTCGCACGCCCAAAGGCACCCGATTCCATCCAGCCGAACATGTCCTGGCACCACAGGCCTTCAAAACATAGGGCTGCCCCAAGGATGGCCCGACGGCGTCACCACAACGCCGCACGCTCGACGAGGCTCATGTTGGACGCCCGAAGGCACCCAACTCCACCCCACCTTGCACGCTTTGTCGTCGTTCCAACCATCCACCATCCCGAAGGCAGCCCAAGTTAGAAGGCAACATTGCAATAGTCCCATCTCAACAAGGATCATGTTGCACGCCCGAAGGCGCGACCGACAAATACCTCGAACCCGCAAGTTTCGCCACCGCACCGCCGCCGTCAACCGCCGTCGTCCGCCATCCACCACCCCCACACCCCAAGCATATGCCCATGTGCGGCGCATAGTGCATGGGGCGTGGGGGTGGAGGAGGATATAGGGGGCGCCCCCGTGGCCAGCCCATGCAGACTAGTCACCCCCCTATATAGTACATTTTGAGGCATTTTTGGTCTGCCAGGCCTAGACACGATTTTTCTGAGGCGTCATACGGTCGAATATCTCGAGTTTTACAATGTTTTTTTCCAGGAACTCATTGATTCATGAATGGGACATTCTAATGGATCTATAAATCAAGTTTCATAATTTTTCAACCAACCAATTTTTTTT
>NW_019278890.1:0-753 GCF_002738345.1 Cucurbita maxima | reverse complement strand
AAAAAACCGAGTCACGATCGTCGTTTTTCGAAAGTTTTGTGAGGAATGATAAGGCTTGATGATTTATCATTTTATTTCTATGAAATAGAGTGCATAAAACCGTCAACAGAATTCTTCAAATCGAACCCGACTTCGGAAACCCAAATCTGAAAAATTTGAAGTACGTGCTAAAACGAGTCACGATCGTCGTTTTTCGAAAGTTTTATGAGGAATGATAAGGCTTGATGATTTATCATATTTTTTCTAAGAAACGGAGTGCATAAAAACGTCAACAGAGTTCTTCAAATCGAACCCTATTTCGGAAACCCAAATCGTGGAAGTTTGAAGTACGTGCTAAAAAAACCGAGTCACGATCGTCGTTTTTCGAATCTTTTGTGAGGAATGATAAGGCTTGATGATTTATCATATTATTTCTTTGAAACGGAGTGCATAAAACCGTCAACAGAGTTCTTCAAATCGAACTCTACTTCGGAAACCCAAATCTTGGAAATTTGAATTACGTGCTAAAAAAACCGAGTCACGATCGTCGTTTTTCGAATGTTTGGTGAGGAATGATAAGGCTTGATGATTTATCATATTATTTCTATGAAACGGAGTGCATAAAACCGTCAACAAAGTTCTTCAAATCGAACCATACTTCGGAAACCCAAATCTGGGAAATTTGAATTACGTGCTAAAAAAACCGAGTCACGATCGTCGTTTTTCGAAGGTTTTGTGAGGAATGATCAGGCTTGATGATTTATCATATTATTT
>NW_019278889.1:0-753 GCF_002738345.1 Cucurbita maxima | reverse complement strand
AAATTTGGGTTTTCGAATTAGGTTTCGATTTGAAGGACTCTTTTACTGTTTTGATGCACTCCGCTTGTTGGAAATTCTTTTCTACATCATAAAGCCTAATCATTCCCTACAAAAGTTTTAAAAATGTGGACCGTGACTCGGGTTTTTTAGCACGTACTTCAAACGTCCCAGATTTGGGTTTCCGAAGTAGGGTTCGATTTGAAGCAATCTTTTTTAGCACGTACTTCAAACGTCCCAGATTTGGGTTTCCGAAGTAGGGTTCGATTTGAAGCAATCTTTTACTATTTTATGCACTATGATTCTTCAAAGTTCGATTCTTAATCATTATGCCGAATCATTCCCCACAAAAGTTTTGAAAAACGTCGACCGTGACTCGGTTTTTTAGCACGTACTTCAAACGTCCCAGATTTGGGTTTTCGAAGTAGGGTTCGATTTGAAGCACTCTTTTACTATTTTATGCACTATGATTCTTCAAAATTCGATTCTAAATCATAAAGCCTAATCATTCCCCACAAAACTTTTTAAAAATGTCGACCGTGACTCGGTTTTTTTACCATATACTTCAAACGTCCCAAATTTGGGTTTTCGAATTAGGTTTCGATTTGAAGGACTCTTTTACTGTTTTGATGCACTCCGCTTGTTGGAAATTCTTTTCTACATCATCAAGCCTAATCATGCCCTACAAAAGTTTTAAAAATGTCGACCGTGACTCGGGTTTTTTAGCACGTACTTCAAACGTCCCTGATTAGTTTT
>NW_019278888.1:0-754 GCF_002738345.1 Cucurbita maxima | reverse complement strand
CTTCTTCGGAAACCCAAACAGGGAAGTTTTTAGTACGTGATAAAAAAACCGAGTCACGGTCGAGGTTTGTCAAAAGTTTTGTGAGGAATGATATGGCTTGATGATTTAGAATATTATTTCTAAGAAATGGAGTGCATAAAAGGGTAAAAGAGTTCTTCAAATCGAACCCTTCTTCGGAAACCCAAACAAGGAAGTTTTTAGTACGTGATAAAAAAACCGAGTCACGGTCGACGTTTGACAAAAGTTTTGTGAGGAATGATATGGCTTGATGATGTAGAATATTATTTCTAAGAAACGGAGTGCATAAAAAACTAAAAGAGTTCTTCAAATCGAACCCTTCTTCGGAAACCCAAACAGGGAAGTTTTTAGTACGTGATAAAAAAACCGAGTCACGATCTACTTTTTTCGAAAGTTTTGTGAGGAATGATAAGGCTTGATGATGTAGAATATTATTTCTAAGAAACGGAGTGCATAAAACAGTAAAAGAGTTCTTCAAATCGAACCCTTCTTCGGAAACCCAAACAGGGAAGTTTGTAGTACGTGCTAAAAAAACCGAGTCACGTTCGTCGTTTTACAAGTGTCTTGTGAGGAATGATATGGCTAGATGATGTGGAATATTATTTCTATGAAACGGAGTGCATAAAACAGTAAAAGAGTTCTTCAAATCGAACCCTTCTTCGAAAACCCAAACAGGGAAGTTTTTAGTACGTGATAAAAAAACCGAGTCACGATCTACTTTTTTCGAAAGTTTTGT
>NW_019278887.1:466-754 GCF_002738345.1 Cucurbita maxima | reverse complement strand
AACTCTTTTACTATTTTATGCACTCCGTTTCTTAGAAATAATATTCTAAATCATCAAGCCTTATCATTCCTCACAAAACTTTCGAAAAACGTCGATCGTGACTCCATTTTTTTAGCACGTACTTCAAGCTTCCCAGATTTGGGTTTCCAAAGTAGGGTTCAATTTGAAGAACTCTTTTACTGTTTTATGTTCTCCGTTTCTTAGAAATAATATTCTAATTCATCAAGCCTTATCATTCCTCACAAAAGTTTCGAAAAACGTCGATCGTGACTCCATTTTTTTAGCACG
>NW_019278887.1:0-273 GCF_002738345.1 Cucurbita maxima | reverse complement strand
GTAGTAGGGTTCGATTTGAAGAACTCTTTTACTGTTTTATGCACTCGGTTTCATAGAAATAATATTCTAAATCATCAAGCCTTATCATTCCTCACAAAAGTTTCGAAAAACGTCGATCGTGACTCGGTTTTATTAGCACGAACTTTAAACTATCCAGATTTTGGTTTCTGTAGTAGGGTTCGATTTGAAGAACTCTTTTACTATTTTATGCACTCCGTTTCTTAGAAATAATATTCTAAATCATCAAGCCTTATCATTCCTCACAAAACTTTC
>NW_019278886.1:0-754 GCF_002738345.1 Cucurbita maxima | reverse complement strand
TTAGCACGTTCTTCCAACGTCCCGGTTTTGGTGTTTACAAATCAGGGTTCGACTTTAAGCACTTTTGTACTGTAATATACACTCCGTTTCTTCGAAATACTATTCTAAATCATCATGCCTAATCCTTTCCCAAAAAAGTTTCTTAAAAAACCGACAGTAACTCGGTTTTTTTAGCACGTTCTTCAAACGTCCCGGTTTTGGTGTTTACGAATCAGGGTTCGACTTTAAGCACTTTTTTACTGTAATATACACTCCGTTTCTTCGAAATACTATTCTAAATCATCATGCCTAATCCTTCCCCAAAAAAGTTTCTTAAAAAATCGACAGTAACTCGGTTTTTTTAGCACGTTCTTCCAACGTCCCGGTTTTGGTGTTTACGAATCAGGGTTCGACTTTAAGCACTTTTGTACTGTAATATACACTCCGTTTCTTCGAAATACTATTCTAAATCATCATGCCTAATCCTTTCCCAAAAAAGTTTCTTAAAAAATCGACAGTAACTCGGTTTTTTTAGCACGTTCTTCAAACGTCCCGGTTTTGGTGTGTACGAATAGGGTTCGACTTTAAGCACTTTTTTACTGTAATATACACTCCGTTTCTTCGAAATACTATTCTAAATCATCATGTCTAATCATTCCCAAAAAAAGTTTCTTAAAAAATCGACAGTAACTCGGTTTTTTTAGCACGTTCTTCAAACGTCCCGGTTTTGGTGTGTACGAATCAGGGTTCGACTTTAAGCACTTTTTTACTGTAA
>NW_019278885.1:0-754 GCF_002738345.1 Cucurbita maxima | reverse complement strand
ATTATTGATGATGGGACATTAATAGGGTTTTATGATGTAAGAATCATGGGGATGTAGCTTAGATGGTAGAGCGCTCGCTTTGCATGTGAGAGGTACGGGGATTGATACCCCGCATCTCCAAAAATATGATTATCTATTATTAAATATATTGTTTCTTTTCAAATTTTTCCTTATTCATGACCTGTTGTGTAGCAAAATTTCTTCATTTTCACTATTATTGATAATGAAAAATTTAGGGTTTTGTGATGCAAAAATTGTGGGGATGTAGCTCAAATGGTAGAGCGCTCGCTTAGCATGCGAGAGGTACGGGGATCGATACCCCGCATCTCCAAAAGAAAGAAATGATTTTTTTCAATACGAGTTAATTTAACATGTTATGTATAAGGTGGGTAGGAGAGAAAAAGAAAAGATACTTATATAAGGAGGACTTCTTCACTTCTTCACAATTGCAATATCTGACCAATGAATATAATGGTCATTTATAGTTTCTATCACAATAATATAAAATTTGGGAACAAAGCCTATATGAAACTGAAAAGACCGTTCAATGGTATTTTAGATTAAAAAAACTTTTATGAGCTTTGTACCTTTGTTAGTGTTACTTTGTACCTTTGTTAGTGTTACTTCGTACCTTTGTTAGTGTTACTTTGTACCTTTGTTAGTGTTACTTTGTACCTTTGTTTGTATTACTTTGTACCTTTGTTAGTGTTAGTTACTTTGTACCTTTGTTTGTATTACAGTTAGTGAGAAACAA
>NW_019278884.1:0-754 GCF_002738345.1 Cucurbita maxima | reverse complement strand
AGAGCATAAAACTGTAAAAGATTTCTCCAAATCGAACCCTACTTCGGAAACCCAAATCTGGGATGTTTTTAGTACGTGCTAAAAAAAACGAGTCACGATCGACGTTTTTCGAAAGTTTTGTGAGGAAAGGTAAGGCTTGATGATTTAGAATATTATTTCTAAGAAACGGAGAGCATAAAACTGTAAAAGAGTTCTTCAAATCGAACCCTACTTCGGAAACCCAAATCTGGGACGTTTTTAGTACGTGCCAAAAAAACCGAGTCACGATCGACGTTTTTCGAAAGTTTTGTGAGGAATGGTAAGGCTTGATGATTTAGAATATTATTTCTAAGAAACGGAGAGCATAAAACAGTAAAAGATTTCTTCAAATCGAACCGTACTTCGGAAACCAAAATCTGGGAAGTTTGAAGTAAGTGCTAAAAAAACCGAGTCACAATCGACGTTTTTCGAAAGTTTGTTGAGGAATGATAAGGCTTGATGATTTGGAATATTATTTCTAAGAAACAGAGTGCATAAAACAGTAAAAGGGTTCTTCAAATCGAACCCTGCTTCGGAAACCCAAATCTAGGAAGTTTGAAGTACGTGCTAAAAAAACCGAGTCACGATCGACGTTTTTCGAAAGTTTTATGTGGAATGATAAGGCTTGATGATTTAGAATATTATTTCGAAGAAACGGAGTGCATAAAACAGTAAAAGAGTTCTTCAAATCGAACCCTACTTCGGAAACCCAAATCTGGGAAGTTTGAAGTACGTG
>NW_019278883.1:0-754 GCF_002738345.1 Cucurbita maxima | reverse complement strand
AAGACGTCCACCATGACCTTGTGCTTACAACCATCACCCATTAATTGCGAAAGTACGTGTGGAGTGGTCGGTTTGCCGTAATTTTTTTCTTGGGAGCTAAGCAAGATGGAAGAATGATTCCCACAAAGTTTCTAGAGCAAGTACACTACACCATGACCTTGTGCTCACAACCATCACCCATTAATTGCGAAAGTACGTGTGGAGTGATCGGTTTGCTGTAATTTTTTTCCTGGGAGATAAGCAAGATGAAAGAATGATTCCCACAAAATTTCAGATTTTTTTGACGGCTGTAGCTATTTTTTCTAATTTCGCATTATTTAATGTTGAAAAATTCATTAAAAAAAATTGGTCGGTTGAAAAGTCATGAAACTTGATTTATAGACCCATGAGAACGTCCCATTCATGAATCAATCGAGTTCCCGGAAAAAAACATGGTAAAACTCGAGATATTCGACCGTATGACGGCTCGGAAAAATCGTGTCTGGGCCTGGCAGACCAAAAATGCCTCAAAATGTACTATATAGGGGGGTGACTAGTCTGCATGGGCTGGCCACGGGGGCGCCCCCTATATCCTCCGCCACCCCCACGCCCCAAGCACTATGCGCCGCACATGGGCATATGCTCGGATCGTCGAGGTGGTGGTCGGAGGTCGAGGGCGGTTGACGGCGGTGGTGCGGTGGCGGAACGCGCACGGTGGGGCAGTGTCGGAACGTTCCCGCGCTCTGGCCAGCCCCGCCCTGCCCCACTCGCGTGC
>NW_019278882.1:0-755 GCF_002738345.1 Cucurbita maxima | reverse complement strand
GTGTGAGGACTGTGGATGTCTGCTGGTACGATGATGAAACATGCAAGGTGGGGTGGAGCTGGGTGCCTTCAGGCGTGCGGCATGAACCTCGTTGAGTGTGGGACGTCGTTGTGGTATGCCTCCCTTCCTCGGGCCAGCCCTATGTTTTGAAGGCTGCGTGGTGGCAAAACATGCTTGGAGGGGCGGAGTCAAACGACATTGGGCGTGCGACATGAGACTAGTTGAGCATGGAATGTGGCCTTCTAACTTGGGCTGCCTTGAGGATGGTGGATGGTCGGTACGACGACAAAGCGTGCAAGGTGGGGTCGAGTTGGGTGCCTTCGGGCGTCCAACATGAACCTCGTTGAGCGTGCGACGTTGTGGTGACGCCGTCGGGCCATCCTTGGGGAAGCCCTATGTTTTGAAGGTTGCGTGTTGGCAGAACGTGCACGGTTGGGCGGTGTCAAGTGCCTTCGGGCGTGCGACGTGAGCCTCGCTTTGCACGAAAGGTTGCGATGCTGCCTTCAAACTCGGGCCGTCTCTAGGATGGTTGATGGCCTGACCGCGCACGACGCTTTGGGCTTGGCTTCGAATGATGATTTTGAACCCCCGCTCGCGGTGGGTGTGAATAGTCGATCGTCGTCCAAGATCGTTTTAGCGTACGGCGCATGAGTTGCGATTTGGTTGCTTGGGTCTGTAGGCTTGATGCTCGGGCATCAAACTGTAGGCGACATCCCCTCCTCATTGGTGTGTCCCAAAGTATTTTGAGTGACCGT
>NW_019278881.1:0-755 GCF_002738345.1 Cucurbita maxima | reverse complement strand
ATTAAGAAAAATTTAGATAAAAATCCACCGGGACAAAAAGATAATTTTTTCTACCTTATAATTTGAGAGGTCTGGGTGTTGGGTTTTATGTCCTAAAACTCATAGTTTGTAAACAAAAACATATTCTATTTTCAATAAAGTTATTATTGTTGTTCAATAAAGTTATTATTGTTGTTTATTCAGTAAAGATTATTATTGAATAAAGTGAACTTATTCTGGGGACACTATGGATGCGGCCCACTTTTGTATATGATATAAACAATGTGATCACTAAAATTGTACATGTGGAGACATGTGAGTGGGGGCGTCCTATTCAATGAGTATTGCATAAGATCGGACCATGAAGAAAATCACTCTCACTTTATAATGTCGTTTACTGTTGAGACTGATTTTCTTTTTATTCGATGACCTAGGTAATTCGATCTTAATTCTGAGCTAACCATGAACTCCTATTTATTCAGAATTATTCTTAGATTTGCATGGGTGAGAGTGCCTCANGTTCGCCAACTCAATAGGCCTCCCATTTCAGGGGTAAGACTGGGTAAATGACTGGGGACGTGGGGTGCAAGATGGAATTCACTCTTACCCACTTTTAGGGATAGAAGAGATGTAGTTCCCTTAAGTACTAACTCCAGATCTTGAACAAGGGGCCCCATCCTCTCGTGAGGAAAAAGAAATTTGAACTACAAAAGGTTAGTATTCAAACTCATTAAGTTTTAATACTCATAAACATGCTAATTATTTACTATAATTGA
>NW_019278880.1:0-755 GCF_002738345.1 Cucurbita maxima | reverse complement strand
TTGATCATTTAGAATATTCTTTCTAACAAACGGAGTGCATCAAACCGTCAACAGAGTTCTTCAAATCGAACCCTACTTCGGAAACCCAAATCGTGGAAGTTTAAAGTACGTGCTAAAAAAACCTAGTCACGATCGTCGTTTTACGAAAGTTTTGTGAGGAATGATAAGTTTTGATGATTTATCATATTATTTCTAGGAAACAGAGAGCATAAAACCGTCAACAGAGTTCTTCAAATCGAACCCTACATGGAAACCCAAATCGTGGAAGTTTGAAGTACGTTCTAAAAAAACCGAGTTACGATCGTCGTTTTTCGAAAGTTTTGTGAGGAATGATAAGGTTTGATGATTTAGATCATTATTTCTAAGAAACGGAGAGCATAAAACCGTCAAAAGAGTTCTTCAAATCGAACCCTACTTCGGAAACCCAAAACTGGGAAGTTTGAAGTACGTGCTAAAAAAACCGAGTCACGATCGTCGTTTTTCGAAAGTTGTGTGAGGAATGATAAGGCTTGATGATTTATCATATTATTTCTAAGAAACGGAGTGCATAAAACCATCAACAGAGTTCTTCAAATCGAACCCTACTTCGGAAACCCAAATCGTGGAAGTTTGAAGTACGTGCTAAAATAACCTAGTCACGATCGTCGTTTTACGAAAGTTTTGTGAGGAATGATAAGGCTTGATGATTTATCATATTATTTCTAGGAAACGGAGTGCATAAAACCGTCAACAGAATTCTTCAAATCGAACCCTAC
>NW_019278879.1:0-755 GCF_002738345.1 Cucurbita maxima | reverse complement strand
TCAGCACGATTTCTTCCGGTAATGACAACCAGCCATTTTAAAAGGCCTTTATCTGGCCGGCTTGGTGGAGCTAAAAGACGCCCAATGAATTTGTTGCGAGAATTTCATTTTAGTCCCTGCTTTTGTAACTTTTTGCCCAGGAAACCCCAATATTTTCTTTAATTTCGTCCACGTGATTCTTGATTAAAACGTGATGTATGGCTTAATTATTGTATTCCACGTGACATTGATTAAGGTGATGCCTACCAATTGACTGAATATTTGCATTATTTTACTGTATTAAATATAATTAATGCTGAAATTTTTGTTTTTATAAGTTTAAATTATTTTAATTTAGTCCTTAGACATTTTTTTTTTTCAAACAACTTTCTGTCTCTCAGTGTCAGCCCAGCATAGTGCTTTCGTTGTTGGTGTTCTTTCCGATCTTTACGCATTTCACTACTCCACCTGAAATTCCCTCTGCCCTACCGCACTCCAGCTTGGTAGTTTCCACAGTCTGTCCAGGGTTGAGCCCTGGGATTGACGGCGGACTTAAAAAGCCACCTACAGACACTTTCCGCCCAATCATTTTGGATAACGCTGGAAAAGAGTAAGATCTTCTAAGCTTTGAAGCAAAATTTTTATTAGTGGTTAGTTTGCTGACCTATGTTAGGTTGAGAAAATGGGAATTTAGACTCGGTTATGAAAGGAAGGTTCCTAGACTTATTCAATTACAACAATTGCTATTTTTCATCATTAGGGTGGTTTAGAGCTAG
>NW_019278878.1:0-756 GCF_002738345.1 Cucurbita maxima | reverse complement strand
AACATGCTTAGCCTAGGGTGGGATTTTAAATCTATATGGCATACTTTATGCATATACATTTTCTATTTAGTTAAAACATACATGCACAATACACAATTAATTAAACACACTAAAGGGGATCGGTCTTTGCATTTTAAAGAAAGCAAATAACTAAATTAGTACATTAATAATTAAAAATAACTTGAACCGTTCCCGAGGATCACGAACAGGCCGAACCAACCCTTAAAAGCATTGAACCGGACCCCAACTACTACCGTTGAGCTAGGTCATGAGATATTATGAAAATTAGACTAGGTGAAGGACCCGAACGACCATAATAGAAAATTAATTTCCATATTATACTTTTACTTTTTTTAATTCAAAATTTTAGAGAGCAATAACCGAGACTAGGTTTCAAGCATATATTTTTCAATTTAAAAACTAACACGGTTATGAATCATGATTCTATTTTTATTAGAAACAATTTAACCACAGTAAAAAAGAATTAATTAATAATAACTAATCCCTTCCCTCCCCAAACCCTCACACAACTACTGCCCTAAAATACTCAACAAACTCTTCTCCCAAAATCATATGTTACAAAAAAGGAATAAAGAAAGAAAGAATTAGAAATACAAACAAATGGGTTAGTTTATTTATTTATTTCTTTTTTGGTTATTACCGATCAACTGTTATCTTCCATTACACTCTTTTTCAACTATAAAAAGTGAAACAAATGAAGCACAAATGTGTTCATACACATCTCTTTTCCTCTCC
>NW_019278877.1:0-756 GCF_002738345.1 Cucurbita maxima | reverse complement strand
GTGGCTCAAGTTCGCCAACTCAATAGGTCTCTCATTTCAGGGGTAAGATTGGGTAAATGGCTGAGGACGTGGGGTGCAAGATGGAATTCACTCCTACCCACTTTTAGGGATAGAAGAGAGGTAGTTCTCTTAATTACCGACTCCAGGTCTTGAATAAGAGGCCCCACCCTCTCATTTGCCTGAGAGGGATCCGGTTTACTGGTTGGACCACAAACCAATTGTTCATTAGAGGACCAGTGAGACATAAGAAACAAGAAGTAACTTCAAGGGTAAAACGGTAAATTGACCCAGCTCTAGTTACGAACAACCTGTGAAGGATCGACTTACTAATCATGGTTATATCAAATGGACAAAAATATATCTATAGTGAGGGGAGTGCAACTACTAGGCTATAGTGGAATGTCCTAGTACTTAACGAATGTTGGTTAACAAAGTTAATGAGTTTAACCGGTTAATCTTGGATCGTTAGAGCCCATGATCTATAGGTCCATTAGGTCNTCCCTCTGGTAGCTCATATCGGACTAAACCATAGAACAGTGTGACGAGTGAGTTCGAAGTGTTCGAATTCAAATTAGGGAGAATGCACTACATATATACGATATATTTAACTGCATTTTTGTTTTATTTAAGAATTAAACAAAAAGAAAGAATCTGAGATATTTAAATAAAATTTAATATCTTAATCAAATATGTGTCGGAATTAATTGGGATTGACATTTGAATTAATATTAAATATTTAATTAATCATTAAATATT
>NW_019278876.1:0-758 GCF_002738345.1 Cucurbita maxima | reverse complement strand
GTTCGATTTGACGAACTCTTTTACTGTTTTATGCACTCCGTTTCTTCGAAACTATATTCTAAATCATCAAGCCTAATCATTCCTCACAAAACTTTCGAAAATTGTCGAAAGGGACTAGGTGTTTTTTTGGCACGTACTTCAAACGCCCCACATTTGGGTTTCCGAAGTAGGGTTCGATTTGAAGAACTCTTTTACAGTTTTATGCACTCCGTTTCTTCGAAACTATATTCTAAATCATCAAGCCTAATCATTCCTCACAAAACTTTCGAAAATCGTCGACAGTCTCTCGGTTTTTTTCGCACGTACTTCAAACGTCCCCGATTTGTGTTTTCGAAGTAGGGTTCGATATGACGAACTCTTTTACAGTTTTATGCACTCCGTTTCTTCGAAACTATATTCTAAATCATCAAGCCTAATCATTCCTCACAAAACTTTCGAAAATCGTCGAAAGGGACCAGGTGTTTTTTGGCACGTACTTCAAACGTCCCCGATTTGTGTTTTCGAAGTAAGGTTCAATTTGACTAACTCTTTTACTGTTTTATGCCCTCCGTTTCTTCGAAACTATATTCTAAATCATCAAGCCTCATCATTCCTCACAAAACATTCGAAAATCGTCGAAAGGGACTAGGTATTTTTTTGGCACGTACTTCAAACGCCCCAGATTTTGGTTTCCGAAGTAGGGTTCGATTTGAAGAACTCTTTTACTGTTTTATGCACTCCGTTTCTTCGAAACTATATTCTAAATCATCAAGCCTAAT
>NW_019278875.1:0-757 GCF_002738345.1 Cucurbita maxima | reverse complement strand
TCGTTTTTCGAAAGTTTTGTGAGGAATGATAAGGCTTGATGATTTATCATCATATTTCTAAGAAACGGAGTGCATAAAACTGTCAACAGAGTTCTTCAAATCGAACCCTACTTCGCAAACCCAAATCCAGGAAGTTTGAAGTACGTACTCAAAAAATTGAGTCACGATCATCGTTTTTCGAAAGTTTTGTGAGGAAGGAAGTTTGAAGTACGTACTCAAAAAATTGAGTCACGATCATCGTTTTTCGAAAGTTTTGTGAGGAATGATAAGCCTTGATGATTAATCATATTATTTCTAAGAAACAGAGTGCATAAAACCGTCAACAGAGTTCTTCAAATCGAACCCTACTTCGCAAACCGAAATCTCGGAAGTTTGAAGTACGTGCTAAAAAAACCGAGTCACGATCGTCGTTTTTCGAAAGTTTTGTGAGGAATGATAAGACTTGATGATTTATAATATTATTTCTAAGAAACGGAGTGCATAAAACCGTCAACAGTGTTCTTCAAATCGAACCCTACTTCGGAAACCAAAATCGAGGAAGTTTGAAGAACGTGCTAAAAAAACCGAGTCACAATCGTCGTTTTTCGAAAGTTTTATGAGGAATGATAAGGCTTGATGATTTATCATATGTTTTCTAAGAAACGGAGTGCATAAAACCGTCAAAAGAGTTCTTCAAATCGAAGCCTACTTCGGAAACCCAAATCGTGGAAATTTAAATTACATGCTAAAAATACCGAGACACGATCGTCGTTTTTGG
>NW_019278874.1:0-750 GCF_002738345.1 Cucurbita maxima | reverse complement strand
TCTGTTTCTTAGAAATAATATTTTAAATCATGAAGCCATATCATTCCTCACAAAACTTTCGAAAAACGTCGACTCTAACTCGGTTTTTTTAGCACGTACTAAAAACTTCCTTGTTTGGGTTTCCGAAAAAGTTTTCGATCTGAAGAACTCTTTTACTGTTTTATGCACTACGTTTCTTAGAAAAATATTCTAAATCATCAGGCCTTATCATTCCTACCAAAATTTTCGAAAAACGTCGACTGTGACTCGGTTTTTTTAGCATGTACTAACAAGTTCCCTGTTTGGGTTTCCGAAGAAGGGTTCGATTTAAAGAACTCTTTTACTGTTTTATGCACTCCGTTTCTTAGAAATAATATTCTAAGTCATCAAGCCTTATCATTCCTCACAAAACTTTCGAAAAACGTGAACCGTCACTCGGCTTTTTTAGCATGTACTAACAACTTCCCTATTTGGGTTTCCGAATAAGGCTTCGATCTGAAGAACTCTTTTACTATTTTATGCACTCCGTTTCTTAGAAATAATATTCTAAATCATCAAGCCTTATCATTCCTCACCAAACTTTCGAAAAACGTCGACCGTGACTAGGTTTTTTTAGCACGTACTTCAAACTTTCCAAATTTGGTTTTCCGAAGTAGGGTTCGAATTGAAGAACTCTTTTACTGTTTTATGCACTCCGTTTCATAGAAATAATATTCTAAATCATCAAGCCTTATCATGCATAAAAAAAAATTCGCAAAACGTCGACTGTGA
>NW_019278873.1:0-757 GCF_002738345.1 Cucurbita maxima | reverse complement strand
TACTTCAAACGTCCCAGACTTGGGTTTCCGAAGTAGGGTTCGATTTGAAGAACTATTTTACTGTTTTATGCACACCGTTTCATCGAAATCATATTCTAAATCATCAAGCCTAATCATTCCTCACAAATCTTTCGAAAAATGTCGACCGTGACTCGGTTTTTTAAGCACGTGCTTCAAACGTCTCAGATTTGGGTTTCCGAAGTAGGGTTCGATTTGAAGAACTATTTTACTGTTTTATGCACACCGTTTCTTCGAAATCCTATTCTAAATCATCAAGCCTAATCATTCCTCAAAAATCTTTCGAAAAACAAAGACCGTGACTCGGTTTTTTTAACACGTACTTCAAACGTCCCAGACTTGGGTTTCCGAAGTAGGGTTCGATTTTAAGAACTCTTTTACTGTTTTATGCACACCGTTTCTTCGAAATCTTATTCTAAATCATCAAGCCAAATCATTCCTCAAAAATCTTTCGAAAAAAGTCGTCCGTGACTCGGTTTTTTTAGCACCTACTTCAAACGTCCCAGACTTGGGTTTACGAAGTAGGGTTCGATTTGAAGAACTCTTTTACTGTTTTATGCACACCGTTTCTTCGAAATCCTATTCTAAATCATCAAGCCTAATCATTCCTCAAAAATCTTTCGAAAAAAGTCGACCGTGACTCGGTTTTTTTTGCACCTACTTCAAACGTCCCAGACATGGGTTTCCGAAGTAGGGTTCGATTTGAAGAACTCTTTTACTGTTTTATGCACACCGTTTC
>NW_019278872.1:0-757 GCF_002738345.1 Cucurbita maxima | reverse complement strand
GTTCCGCCACCGCACCACCGCCGTCAACCGCCCTCGACCTCCGACCACCACCTCGACGACCCGAGCATATGCCCATGTGCGGCGCATAGTGCTTGGGGCGTGGGGGTGGCGGAGGATATAGGGGGCGACCCCGTGGCCAGCCCATGCAGACTAGTCACCCCCCTATATAGTACATTTTGAGGCATTTTTGGTCTGCCAGGCCNNTTTTTGGTCTGCCAGGCCCAGACACGATTTTTCCGAGCCGTCATACGGTCGAATATCTCGAGTTTTACCATGTTTTTTTCCGGGAACTCGATTGATTCACGAATGGGACATTCTCATGGGTCTATAAATAAAGTTTCATGACTTTTCAACCGACCAATTTTTTTTAATGAATTTTTCAACATTAAATAATGCGAAATTAGAAAAAATAGCTACAGCCGTCAAAAAAATCTGAAATTTTGTGGGAATCATTCTTTCATCTTGCTTATCTCCCATGAAAAAAATTACAGCAAACCGATCACTCCACACGTACTTTCGCAATTAATGGGTGATGGTTGTGAGCACAAGGTCATGGTGTAGTGTACTTGCTCTAGAAATTTTGTGGGAATCATTCTTCCATCTTGCTTAGCTCCCAAGAAAAGAATTACGGCAAACCGACCACTCCACACGTACTTTCGCAATTAATGGGTGATGGTTGTGAGCACAAGGTCATGGTGTAGTGTACTTGCTCTAGAAATTTTGTGGGAATCATTCTTCCATCTTGCTTAGCTCCCAA
>NW_019278871.1:0-757 GCF_002738345.1 Cucurbita maxima | reverse complement strand
CTGGGACGTTTGAAGTACGTGCTAAAAAAACCGAGTCACGGTCAACGTTTTTAAAAAGATTTGTGGGGAATGATTAGGCTTGATGATTTAGAATAGAATTATGAAGAAACAGAGTGCATCAAAACAGAAAAAGAGTGCTTCAAATCGAACCCTATTTCGAAAACCCTTATCAGAGACGTTTGAAGTACATGCTAAAAAAACCGAGTCACGGTCGACATTTTTCAAAACTTTTGTGGGGAATGATTAGGCTTGATGAAGAAGAATAGAATTTCCAACAAACGGAGTGCATCAAAATAGTAAAAGAGTGCTTCAAATCGAACCCTACTTCGGAAACCCAAATCTGGGACGTTTGAAGTACGTGCTAAAAAACTGAGTCACGGTCGACGTGTTTCAAAATATTTGTGGGGAATGATTAGGCTTGATGATGTAGAATAAAATTTTGAACAAACGGAGTGCATCAAAACACTAAAAGAGTCCTTCAACTCGAACCCTAATTCGATAACCCTAATCAGGGACGTTTGAAGTACGTGTAAAAAAAACCGAGTCACGGTCATCGTGTTTCAAAACTTTTGTGGGGAATGATTAGGCTTGATGATTTAGAATAGAATTTCAAAGAAACGGAGTGCATCAAAACACTAAAAAAGTTCTTCAAATCAAACCCTAATTCGAAAAGCCAAATCAGGAACGTTTGAGGTACGTGCTAAAAAAACCGAGTCACGGTCGACATTTTTCAAAACTTTTGTGGAAAATGATTAGG
>NW_019278870.1:0-757 GCF_002738345.1 Cucurbita maxima | reverse complement strand
CCAGCACTAATGCACCGGATCCCATCAGAACTCCGCAGGCAAGCGTGCTTGGGCGAGAGTAGTACTAAGTTGGGTGACCACTTGGGAAGTCCTCGTGTTGCACCCCTTTTTTTCTTTCAATTTCTCCTAGTTCTTTTCTTCCTTTCTCTACAAATGAGAACTTCCCCCGCTCACGCCCATCGCGTTTCGATCAGGCCGCCCCGCGTGCGTTAAATCCGATTTTGTGCGCATGGCATGTCGGGTGCGATCATACCATCACTATTGCACCAGATCCCATAAGAACTCCGCAGTTAAGCGTGCTTGGGCGAGAGTAGTACTAAGTTGGGTGACCACTTGGGAAGTCCTCGTGTTGCACCCCTTTTTTTCTTTCAATTTCTCCCAGTTCTTTTCTTCCTTTCTCTACAAATGAGAACCTCCCCCGCTCACGCCCATCGCGTTTCGATCATGCCGCCCCGCATGCGTTAAATCCGATTTTGTGCGCATGGCATGTCGGGTGCGATCATACCAGCACTAATGCACCGGATCCCATCAGAACTCCGCAGTTAAGCGTGCTTGGGCGAGAGTAGTACTAAGTTGGGTGACCACTTGGGAAGTCCTCGTGTTGCACCCCTTTTTTTCTTTCAATTTCTCCCAGTTCTTTTCTTCGTTTCTCTACAAATGAGAACCTCCCCCGCTCACGCCCATCGCGTTTCGATCATGCCGCCCCGCATGCGTTAAATCCGATTTTGTGCGCATGGCATGTCGGGTGCGATCATAC
>NW_019278869.1:0-758 GCF_002738345.1 Cucurbita maxima | reverse complement strand
TGTCCTTATTTTTCGAATCTCGTTCCAATTTTTATCAATTTTTTCTTTGTCACGTCAGTTCTATGTGTTACAAATTATTGTCCTTAGTTTTCGAATCTCCTTCCAATTTTTATGAAATTTTTTCTTTAAATTTCCTTTGTTAGGATGTGTCATGAATAATGATTTGAAGTCTTAGAAAGTTGTGCTTTGAAGTCTTTAAAATTGAGTTATTACAGTTCTTATATGCTTGAAAAATCATGTCGTGACAATTTTAAATCTCCAGTGACTTCAATTGATTTCAAAAAATGATATGCTATTGTATTTTTATTTTACCTTTATTTGAGTTGTCAGAAGTGGGATTTGAACCCATGCCCTCTAATCCCGCATTGGTTTGAGAGGAGAATGAAAGAATAACTTATAAGTGTCTGTAAACATCTCTAGTAGCGTGTTTTAAAACTGTGATTCTGACGACGATTTGTTACGGTAAAAAATGGACAATATTTTTTAGTGTTTGGAAATGGGAACGAAGCATTCCTTAGAAGAGTGTGGAAACCTCTCCCTAGTAGATTCATTTTAGAATTGTGAGGCTGATGATGATACGTAATGGGCAAAATCGGACAATATTTGTTAGCGGTGGGTTTGGGCTATTGCAAAAGCTATCAAAGCAAGTCACCAAGCGTTATGCCAGCAAGGACGTTGGGCCCCCAAGGAGAGTGTATCGTGAGATCCAACATTGGTTGGAGAGGGGATGAAACATTCCTTATAAGGATGTGGTGGGC
>NW_019278868.1:576-758 GCF_002738345.1 Cucurbita maxima | reverse complement strand
CTGCGGAGTTCTGATGGGATCCGGTGCATTAGTGCTGGTATGATCGCACCCGACATGCCATGCGCACAAAATCGGATTTAACGCATGCGGGGCGGCATGATCCAAACGCGATGGGCGTGAGCGGGGGGGGTTCTCATTTGTAGAGAAAGAAAGAAAAGAACTGGGAGAAATTGAAAGAAAAA
>NW_019278868.1:0-241 GCF_002738345.1 Cucurbita maxima | reverse complement strand
ACTGCGGAGTTCTGATGGGATCCGGTGCATTAGTGCTGGTATGATCGCACCCGACATGCCATGCGCACAAAATCGGATTTAACGCATGCGGGGCGGCATGATCCAAACGCGATTGGCGTGAGCGGGGGGGGTTCTCATTTGTAGAGAAAGAAAGAAAAGAACTGGGAGAAATTGAAAGAAAAAAAGGGGGGAAACACAAGGACTTCCCAAGTGGTCACCCAACTTAGTACTACTCTCGCCC
>NW_019278867.1:0-759 GCF_002738345.1 Cucurbita maxima | reverse complement strand
TATTTTAAATCATCAAGACTAAACATTCCCCACAAAACTTTCAAGAAACGTCGACCGTGAAGCGGTTTTTTTAACAAGTACTTCTAACGTCCAAGGTTAGGGAATCGATTTGAAGCACTCTTTTACTAATTTATGCACTACGTTTCTTCCAAATTCTATTCTAAATCATTATGCCAGATCACTCCCAAAAGGAATTTCGAAAAACGCCGACCGCTACTCAGTTTTTTTAGCAGGTGGTTAAAATGTCCTGGATTAGGGTTCACGAATTAGGGCTTCGATTTTAAGCACTCTTTTACTAGTTTTCCACACTCTTTTTTCTTCGACATTCTATTTTAAATCATCAAGACTAAACATTCCCCACAAAACTTTCAAGAAACGTCGACCATGAAGCGGTTTTTTTAACAAGTACTTCTAACGTCCAAGGATAGGGGAATCGATTTGAAGCACTCTTTTGAAGCGGTTTTTTTAACAAGTACTTCTAACGTCCAAGGATAGGGGAATCGATTTGAAGCACTCTTTTACTCATTTATGCACTACGTTTCTTCCAAATTCTATTCTAAATCATTATGCCAGATCACTCCCAAAAGGAATTTCGAAAAACGCCGACCGCTACTCAGTTTTTTTAGCAGGTGATTAAAATGTCCTGGATTAGGGTTCACGAATTAGGGCTTCGATTTTAAGCACTCTTTTACTAGTTTTCCACACTCTTTTTTCTTCGACATTCTATTTTAAATCATCAAGACTAAACATTCCCCACAA
>NW_019278866.1:0-759 GCF_002738345.1 Cucurbita maxima | reverse complement strand
TCTTAGAAATAATATTCTAAATCATCAAGCCTTATCATTCCTCACAAAACTTTCGAAAAACGTCGATCGTGACTCGGATTTTTACCACGTACTTCAATCTTCCATGATTTGGGTTGCCGAAGTAGGGATCGATTTGAAGAACTCTTTTACTGTTTTATGCACTCCGTTTCATAGAAATAATATTCTAAATCATCAAGCCTTATCATTCCTCACAAAACTTTCGAAAAACGTCGATCGTGATTCGGTTTTTTAGCACGTACTTCAAACTTCCCAGATTTGGGTTTCCGAAGAAGGGTTCGATTTGAAGAACTCTTTTACTGTTTTATGCACTCCGTTTCTTAGAAATAATATTCTAAATCATCAAGCCTTATCATTCCTCACAAAACTTTCGAAAAACGTCGATCGTGATTCGGTTTTTTAGCACGTACTTCAAACTTCCCAGATTTGGGTTTCCGAAGAAGAGTTCGATTTGAAGAACTCTTTTACTTTTTTATGCAATCCGTTTCTTAGAAATTATATTCTAAATCATCAANNTAAATCATCAAGCCTTATCATTCCTCACAAAACTTTCGAAAAACGTCGATCGTGACTCGGTTTTTTTAGCACGTACTTCAAACTTTTCAGATTTGTGATTCCGAAGTAGGGTTCGATTTGAAGAACTATTTTACTGTTTTATGCACTCCGTTTCTTAGAAATAATATTCTAAATCATCAAGCCTTATCATTCCTCACAAAACTTTCGAAAAACGTCGATCGTGAC
>NW_019278865.1:555-759 GCF_002738345.1 Cucurbita maxima | reverse complement strand
CTTATCATTCCTCACAAAACTTTCGACAAACGTCGACCGTGACTCGGTTTTTTTAGCACGAACTACATACTTCCCTGTTAGGGTTTCGGAAGAAAGGTTCCATTTGAAGAACTCTTTTACTGTTTTATGCACTCCGTTTCTTAGAAATAATATTCTAAATCATCTAGCCTTATCATTTCTCACAAAACTTTCGACAAACGTCGA
>NW_019278865.1:0-210 GCF_002738345.1 Cucurbita maxima | reverse complement strand
GTTCCATTTGAAGAACTCTTTTACTGTTTTACGCACTCCGTTTCTTAGAAATAATATTCTAAATCATCTAGCCTTATCATTCGTCACAAAACTTTCAACAAACGTCGACCGTGACTCGGTTTTTTAGCACGTACTACAAACTTCTCTGTTTGGGTTTCCGAAGCAGGGTTCCATTTGAAGAACTCTTTTACTGTTTTACGCATTCCGTTT
>NW_019278864.1:0-759 GCF_002738345.1 Cucurbita maxima | reverse complement strand
TAAGCAACCAGAATCTAAGAACCAAGTATAACTCCTCCTTGCTTCATGTCTTTCCATATCAGCCATTAACAACATTTCATCATCTTCTTCAAGCTTTGCATAATTCAATTCCTTATTCATTTTCGGAAATTCATATTTATGACCTAAGTCATGACATCTATAACATTCAACAGTTGCTTTGTTGAAAGTTGATTTTGCTCTAACGCGTCCTCTGCTCTTGTAAGCTCCTCTTCCTCTATTACTTATTTTCGTTCGACCTTCGACTTTTAGAACTTGCTCCTCTCCAGTATTGCTTGATCTTCGAAATTTTTGTTCATGCACCACTAATGAACTTTGTAATTCATCAATGGACATGTTATCAGTATCTTTGGATTCCTCAATGGATAATACAACATAAGTAAATTTTTCAGTGAGGGTACGTAGAATTTTTTCTACAGTTTTCTTGTCTGGCATATCTTCTCATCTTGTTGGAGATTATCATCACTCTTGCAAAATAATATGATACTTTCATCTTCTTCGATCTCTAGGATCTCAAATTCTCTCCTTAATGCATTAAGAAGAGATTTCTTCACTTTTTTGTTTCCACTAAACTTTCGCTTCATTGAGTTCCAAACAATATTGGTTGTGCGACCATCCAAGATTTGTTCAAAGACAGTACGATCAATTGCCTGGAAGAGGTAATGCTTTACTTGGTGATCTTTGAGTCTAGCATCATCAAGGTGACCCTTTTGTGCCTTAGTCAGCATTGTTTCTTTAGCT
>NW_019278863.1:0-759 GCF_002738345.1 Cucurbita maxima | reverse complement strand
TTAGGAATGATAAGACTTGATGATTTAGAATATTATTTCTAAGAAACAGAGTGCATAAAACCGTCAACAGAGTTCTTCAAATCGAACCCTACTTCGGAAACCCAAATCGTGGAAGTTTGAAGTACGTACTAAAAAAATCGAGTCACGATCGTCGTTTTTCGAAAGTTTTGTGAGGAATGATAAGACTTGATGATTTAGAATATTATTTCTAAAAAACAGAGTGCATAAAACTTTCAACAGAGTTCTTCAAATCGAACCCTACTTCGGAAACCCAAATCGTGGAAGTTTGAAGTACGTGCTTCAACAGAGTTCTTCAAATCGAACCCTACTTCGGAAACCCAAATCGTGGAAGTTTGAAGTACGTGCTAAAAAAATCGAGTCACCATCGTCGTTTTTTGAAAGTTTTGTGAGGAATGATTAGGCTTGATGATTTATCATATTATTTCTAAAAAACAGAGTGCATAAATCCGTCAACAGTGTTCTTCAAATCGAACCCTACTTCGGAAACCCAAATCGTGGANACCGTCAACAGTGTTCTTCAAATCGAACCCTACTTCGGAAACCCAAATCGTGGAATTTTGAAGTACGTGCTAAAAAAACCGAGTCACGATCGTCGTTTTTCGAAGGTTTTGTGACGAATGATAAGGCTTGATGATTTATCATATTATTTCTAAGAAATGGAGTGCATAAAAACGTCAACAGAGTTCTTCAAATCGAACCCTACTTTGGAAACCCAAATCGTGGAAGTTTGAAGTACGT
>NW_019278862.1:0-759 GCF_002738345.1 Cucurbita maxima | reverse complement strand
GTTTAGTTTAGTCTTGATGATTTAGAATAGAATGTCAAAGAAACGGAGTGTAGAAAAATAGTACTTAAAATCGAAACCCTAATTTCTGAACCCTATTCCAGGAAGTTTGAGCCACGTGATAAAAAAAACAGAGTAGCGGTCGGCGTTTTTCGAAATTCCTGCTCGGAGTGATCGGGAATAATGATTTAGAATAGAATTTTTATGAAATGGAGTGCATAAAACAGTAAAAGAGTGCTTTAAATCGATTCCCTAACCTGGTTACTTTGAAGTACGTGCTAAAAAAACTGTGTCACGGTCGACGTTTCTCGAAACTTTTGTTGGGAATGTTTAGTTTAGTCTTGATGATTTAGAATAGAATGTCAAAGAAACAGAGTGTAGAAAAATAGTACTAAAAATCAAAACCCTAATTTGTGAACCCTAATCCAGGAAGTTTGAACCACGTGATAAAAAAAACAGAGTAGCGGTCGGCGTTTTTTGAAATTCCTGCTCGGAGTGATCGGGAATAATGATTTAGAATAGAATTTTGAAGAAATGGAGTGCATAAACAGTAAANAAATTCCTGCTCGGAGTGATCGGGAATAATGATTTAGAATAGAATTTTGAAGAAATGGAGTGCATAAAACAGTAAAAGAGTGCTTTAAATCGATTCCCTAACATGGTTACTTTGAAGTACGTGCTAAAAAAACTGTGTCACGGTCGACGTTTCTCGAAACTTTTGTTGGGAATGTTTAGTTTAGTCTTGATGATTTAGAATAGAAT
>NW_019278861.1:0-760 GCF_002738345.1 Cucurbita maxima | reverse complement strand
CGATCGACATTTTTAAAAAGTTTTGTGGGTATCGATAAGGATTGATGATTTAGAATAGATTTTCGAAGAAACAGAGTGCATCAAAATAGTAAAGGAGTTCTTCAAATCGAACCCTACTTCGGAAACCTAAATCTGGGACGTTTTTAGTACGTGCTAAAAAAATCGAGTCACGGTCGACGTTTTTTTAAAGTTTTGTGAGGAATGTTTACGGTTGATGATTTAGAACAGAATTTCAAACAAACGAAGTGCATCAAAACAGTAAAAGAGTCCTTCAAATCGAACCCTACTTCGGAAACCCAAATCTGGGACGTTTGAAGTACGTTTTAAAAACACTGAGTCACGGTCGACGTTTTTCAAAACTTTTGTGGGGAATGATTAGGCTTGATGATTTAGAATATATTTTCGAAGAAACGGAGTGCATCAAAACAGTAAAGGAGTTCATCAAATCGAACTCTACTTCGAACACCCAAATCTGGGACGTTTGAAGTACGTGCTCAAAAACCGAGTCACGATCGACATTTTTAAAAAGTTTTGTGGGGAATGATTAGGCTTGATGATTTAGAATATATTTTCGAAGAAACGGAGTGCATCAAAACAGTAAAGGAGTTCATCAAATCGAACTCTACTTCGAACACCCAAATCTGGGACGTTTGAAGTACGTTTTAAAAACACTGAGTCACGGTCGACGTTTTTCAAAACTTTTGTGGGGAATGATTAGGCTTGATGATGTAGAATACAATTTCGAACAAACGGAGTGCAT
>NW_019278860.1:0-760 GCF_002738345.1 Cucurbita maxima | reverse complement strand
GATGGGCGTGAGCGGGGGAGGTTCTCATTTGTAGAGAAAGGAAGAAAAGAACTGGGAGAAATTGAAAGAAAAAAAAGGGGTGCAACACGAGGACTTCCCAAGTGGTCACCCAACTTAGTACTACTCTTGCCCAAGCACGTTTAACTGCGGAGTTCTGATGGGATCCGGTGCATTAGTGCTGGTATGATCGCACCCGACATGCCATGCGCACAAAATCGGATTTAACGCATGCGGGGCGGCATGATCGAAACGCGATGGGCGTGAGCGGGGGAGGTTCTCATTTGTAGAGAAAGGAAGAAAAGAACTGGGAGAAATTGAAAGAAAAAAAGGGGTGCAACACGAGGACTTCCCAAGTGGTCACCCAACTTAGTACTACTCTCGCCCAAGCACGCTTAACCGCGGAGTTCTGATGGGATCCGATGCATTAGTGCTGGTATGATCGCACCCGACATGCCATGCGCACAAAATCGGATTTAACGCATGCGGGGCGGCATGATCGAAACGCGATGGGCGTGAGCGGGGGAGGTTCTCATTTGTAGAGAAAGGAAGAAAAGAACTGGGAGAAATTGAAAGAAAAAAAGGGGTGCAACCACGAGGACTTCCCAAGTGGTCACCCAACTTAGTACTACTCTTGCCCAAGCACGCTTAACTGCAGAGTTCTGATGGGATCCAGTGCATTAGTGCTGGTATGATCGCACCCGACATGCCATGCGCACAAAATCGGATTTAACGCATGCGGGGCGGCATGATCGAAACGCGA
>NW_019278859.1:0-760 GCF_002738345.1 Cucurbita maxima | reverse complement strand
GGGTTCCATTTGAAGAACTCTTTTACTGTTTTACGCACTCCGTTTCTTAGAAATAATATTCTAAATCATCAAGCCTTATCATTCCTCACAAAAGTTTCGACAAACGTCGACCGTGACTCGGTTTTTTCAGCACGTACTACAAACTTCCCTGTTAAGGTTTCGGAAGAAGGGTTCCATTTGAAGAACTCTTTTACTGTTTTACGCACTCCGTTTCTTAGAAATAATATTCTAAATCATCAAGCCTTATCATTCCTCACAAAACTTTCGACAAACGTCGACCGTGACTCGGTTTTTTTAGCACGTACTACAAACTTCCCTGTTTAAGTTTCCAAAGAAGGGTTCCATTTGAAGAACTCTTTTATTTTTTTACGCACTCCGTTTCTTAGAAATAATATTCTAAATCATCAAGCCTTATCATTCCTCACAAAAATTTCGACAAACGTCGACCGTAACTCGGTTTTTTTAGCAGGTACTACAAACTTTCCTGTTTGGGTTTCCGAAGAAGGGTTCCATTTGAAGAACTCTTTTACTGTTTTCCGCACTCCGTTTCTTAGAAATAATATTCTAAATCATCAATCCTTATACTTCCTATCAANCATTCCTATCAAAACTTTCGACAAACGTCGACCGTGACTCGGTTTTTTTAGCACGTACTACAAACTCTTCTGTTTGGGTTTCCGAAGAAGGGTTCAATTTGAAGAACTCTTTTACTGTTTTACGCACTCCGTTTCTTACAAATAATATTCTAAATCATCAATCC
>NW_019278858.1:0-760 GCF_002738345.1 Cucurbita maxima | reverse complement strand
GCACAAAACAGTAACAGAGTTCTTCAAATCGAACACTACTTCGGAAACAAAAATCTGGGACGTTTGAAGTACGTGCCAAAAAAAAACCTAGTCACTTTGGACGATTTTTGAAAGTTTTGTAAGGAATGATTAGGCTTGATGATTTAGAATACAGTTTCGAAGAAACGGAGTGCGTAAAACAGTAAAAGAGTTCTTCGCATCGAACCCTACTTCGAAAACCGAAATCTAGGACGTTTAAAGTACGTGCCAAAAAAAACCTAGTCACTTTTGACGATTTTCGAAAGTTTTGTGAGGAATGATTAGGCTTGATTATTTAGAATATAGTTTCGAAGAAGCGGAGTGTATAAATTAGTAAAAGAGTTCTTCAAATCGAACACTACTTCGGAAACCCAAATCTTGGACGTTCGAAGTACGTGCCAAAAAACCGAGTCACTTTCGACGTTTTTCGAAAGTTTTGTGAGGAATGATTAGGCTTGATGATTTAGAATATAGTTTCGAAGAAACGGAGTGCATAAATAGTAAAATCGTTCTTCCAATCGAACCCCACTTCCTAAACCCAAATCTGGGACGTTTGAAGTACATGGCAAAAAAAACCTAGTAATTTCAAAGATTTTCGAAAGTTTTGTGAGGAAAGATTAGGCTTGATTATTTAGAATATAGTTTCGAAGAAACGGAGTGCATAAAACAGTAAAAGAGTTCTTTAAATCGAACCCTACTTCGGAAACACAAATCTGGGACGTTTGAAGTACGTGCCAAAAAA
>NW_019278857.1:388-760 GCF_002738345.1 Cucurbita maxima | reverse complement strand
TCGAAATTTTTGTGAGGAATGATAAGGCTTGATGATTTAGAATATTATATCTAAGAAACGGAGTGCATAAAACAGTAAAAGAGTTCGTCAAACCGAACCCTTCTTCGGAAACCCAAACAGGGAAATTTTTATACGTGCTAAAAAAACCGTGTCACGGTCGACATTTTTCGAAATTTTTGTGAGGAATGATAAGGCTTATACGTGCTAAAAAAACCGTGTCACGGTCGACATTTTTCGAAATTTTTGTGAGGAATGATAAGGCTTGATGATTTAGAATATTATTTCTAAGAAACGGAGTGCATAAAACAGTCAAAGAGTTCGTCAAAACGAACCCTTCTTCGGAAACCCAAACAGGGAAGTTGTTAGTACGTG
>NW_019278857.1:0-159 GCF_002738345.1 Cucurbita maxima | reverse complement strand
GGAATGATAAGGCTTGATGATTTAGAATATTACTTCTAAGAAACGGAGTGCATAAAAAAGTAAAAGAGTTCGTCAAACCGAACCCTTCTTCGGAAACCCAAACAGGGAAGTTGTTAGTACGTGCTAAAAAAACCGAGTCACGGTCGACATTTTTCGAAA